>NW_026067934.1:8589195-8727850 GCF_014885135.2 Alexandromys fortis | reverse complement strand
GGCCCCCCCCTCACCCCCCCCCCCCCCCCCCCCCCGCACTCAGTACTCAGGAGGCAGAGACCGGCAGAGCTCTGGGAGTTTAAGACCAGGCTGGTCTACATAGAGAGTTGCAGGGTAGCCAGGGCTACACAGGTAAGGCAGAGCCTATGGCGTGTAGGTGAAAAGTCAGCCGACTGATGAGTCTGCCCTGCAAGGAGCTTGGCAGGCAGGCGTTCCCACAGGCATGGTCTCCCAGAACCAAGCGATGGCTGTGCTTAGGATGGGGACACACCCAAGTCATGCTCAGATTCTGTCTCTGTACTCCGCTCTGCTCTTCGGAATCGGCATTTCACGCCTTGCTGAAGGCCTCCTCCCCCAGCAAGCCTTCCCTGACTGTTCAGATCACGTTCTTCTCTTCATTTACTGGACCTTCTCAACCCCGGAAGCCACCATTCTTTAGTGTATTCCCTTTTAATCTTTATTTAAAAAAAAAAAAAAAAACAAACAAAAAAACCCTAAAAGCATTTTATTTTATTTTCCCAATGCTGCTTAGGAACTCAGAGCCCAACACATGCTCTCCCGGTGTCCTAACACTGACCTGCACCCATAGTCCCTGTGAGTTTTAGGCAGCTCAAGGCAATGAGACTCCAAAGCCCGCGAGAACTAGTACAGATGGGCAGGGGCTGCGTCCCAAACACAGAGGCTTAGCTGGGAACCCTGGGAAATGGCCTTATTTGTGATGGGGTCTTACTTTTGAGAGTCCTCCATCTGCGAGGATGCCCAGGACCTCTCTACTGCTCCCCAGACCGCAAGTCCATTAATGGAAGGCAGCCTCAAACGTCACCTGGCCAAGAGTGCAGCTGGCAGACACGGGCCCATTTGCCGCCATTCATCGGGTCCGGCTCTCAGCTCGGATGAGCTGAGTCCCCGCAGAATGCATTTTCCTTTTGTGTGCTATATGTAAAGCACTGCTAATGTGAGAATCCTCGGAGAGAGCTCACACTGCCCATCTAAGTGTTTTTTAAAGAATTGAGCTCTTACCTTTTAAAATTACACCGGGGTGGTATTGTTCAAATACGTAAGACTGGCTACTCCAGAAAGCAGCAACAACAGGGTACAATGCACTAATTTTACCCCACTTTGACTTAGAAAATATAATCGGTACTTAGAAAAATTGTAAATACTAAAGAATCAAGGGAATAGGATTATTCTAAAATAGGGCGCTAATACATCAAGCAAAATAGCTTTTGCTAGTCTTAACTGAGGGCCATTATCTATCAGAGAAGATATACCTCTGGCCTTGATAATGTAAAGAAACACAAATGGCGAAGAGGCTTGCCAGCGCGCCGGGGAGGGGGAGGAGAGGAAAGAGTCTATACGGGATGGCAACTTGGAGAAGCTAAGTGTTTCTCCAGGGTGGGCAAACAGCTTCAAGCACGCTGGAGAGGACGAAGGCTCGTCTGCTGCGACTGCCACCGTTCTCGGGGAGTCTCTGACCTCTCCTGTCTGAATGGCTCTGTGCTTCCCTGTCCTTCACGGCCACGTCCAATCTTGCCATGCATCTTCCCAACTGAAATGCAGTTTCTGAGAGAGAAAATATGCTCTCCTGCCTACGTCATCCCACCTCCCGGCCTGCAAACCCAGTGCAGACTCGTCCACATAATAGCCCCAGGACGTAGCTTATCCTTCCATCTTTGTTTCTGCCTCCAAGAAATGGAAGAGTTGGGTTTTTTTTTGGGGGGGGGGGTTGGGAGAGGTTTTTAAGACAGGGTTTCTCTGTGTAGTTCTAACTGTCCCTGAACTCGCCCTGTAGACCAGGATGGCTTCTAATTTACAGAGGTCCACCTGCCTCTGCCTCCCAAATGCTGGCATTAAAGGCTTGTGCCCGGCTAAAGAAAGAGTTTTGAGACCATCTTTCAAAGAGCCATGGTGGGGAGTACCTGTTGTCTCCCCACACCGAGACAAGTACCAGACGTTTGCTTTGGATTTAATTTCAAGATAGTGAGATAGAATATTCTCGATATAAAATACTTCAGAATATTAACCTTCATCAGGCGATGAAAGGAGACAGAGACAGAGACCCACATTGGAGCACCGGACTGAAATCTCAAGGTCCAAATCAGGAGCAGAAGGAGAGAGAGCACGAGCAAGGAACTCAGGACCGCTAGGGGGACACCCACACACTGAGACAATGGGGATGTTCTATCAGGAACTCACCAAGGCCAGCTGGCCTGGGTCTGAAAAAGCCTGGGATAAAACCGGACTCGCTGAACATAGCAGACAATGAGGACTACTGAGAACTCAAGAACAATGGCAATGGGTTTTGATCCTACTGCACGTACTGGCTTTGTGGGAGTCTAGGCAGTTTGGATGCTCACCTTACTAGACCTGGATGGAGATGGGTGGTCCTTGGACTTCCCACAGGGCAGGGAACCCTGATTGCTCTTTGGGCTGACGAGGAGGGGGACTTGATTGGGGGAGGGGGAGGGAAATGGGAGGCGGCGGTGGGGAAGAGACAGAAATCTTCAATAAATAAATATATAAAAAAATACTTCGGCTAGCAAGTGCTACTGAAGTAATCTAAAATTTGTGTCTAGAAGCTACAAGTTTGATTACAGAAGGAATTAAAACTGGTGGAGAACTGGACATGTGTGGGTAGAAGGGTCCCCAGTCATGTGTTGGAAGCTACCAGCTTGCTGGAAATGACCAAGCAATGCTTAGTTAATCCTCACATGGATGGATACCACCCAATCTTGACAGGACTCCCGAGCACCCATCAGACACACCCCTCTGCCTCTGACTGTCAATCTAAACAATCCCGAGAACATGAGGAAGGAAGCCAGTACCCATTGTCACACTCTTTGTGATTCTCAGCTTTTGTGTGATCTCAAGTGGAAGAAGAAAACATGTAGAGGAAGCTACTATTGTGTGCGTGTAAATATATTAGAATATATACACATATATATGATACATATGTAGAAGAAAATTCCCCCTTTTTTTTCTTTATGTCCAACTCAGACCATTTGTTTTGTTTAGAACAGGTTTCTCTGTGTAGCCTTGGCCATCCTGGAATTCGCTCTGCAGACCAGGCTGGCCTGGAACTCAGAGATTAGCCTGCCAATGCCTCCTGAGTGCTGAAATTAAAGATGTTTACCACCACACCCAGCTGGATCATTTTTATCTATTGTCACCTGTATACAATCCTATTATATTTATTTTTTTATGATTTATTTTTAATAGCTGGGCAGTGGTGGCACACACCTTTAATCCCAGCACTTGGGAGGAGGAGGTAGACGGATCTCTGCGAGTTAGAGGCCAACCTGGTCTACAAGAGCTAGTTCCAGGACAGGCTCCAGAGCTGCAGAGAAACCCTGTTTTGGAAAGAGAGAGAGAGAGAGAGAGAGAGAGAGAGAGAGAGAGAGAGAGACAGAGAGAGATATTTATTTTTATGTGCATTGGTGTCTCACCTACATGTGTGTCTGTGTGAGGGTGTTGGATTTCCTGTAACTAGAGTTACAGATAATTGTGAGCTGCCGTGTGGTTGCTGGGAATTGAACCCAGCTCCTCTGGAAGAGCAGGCAGTGCTCTTAGCCACTGAACCATCTCTCTAGCCCAATTCTATCATACTTCTTTCAACAAACAAATGCAAAATATTTATTGGCTCTTAACTGTAGAAGAAAATCACAAGTCAGAATTATTATCTGCTAGATTATACATATATAAGTCATATTCTTGTTACTGTATTTTTTATTCACACAAGCTATGGTAGTGCACACCTTTAACCTCAACACTTGGGGATCAGTGAGAGCTTGATTTCAGCCTGGTCTCCATAATGAGTTCTAGAGTCCCCGCTCCTGATACTAACTTTTGTCTTAGTTAGGTTTCTGTTGTTGTGAAAATCCTAGAGTAAAATGAAACTAAAACCAAACCTTTAACAGACGTTCTTTCTCCCAACTCTTTCCATGTTTGTACTCTCGAGTTCTGCATAAGTTCAGTGACAGACGGAAAATTGAGAACATGACTTGGAATTATGTGCTTTAACTTCAAACCAGCTTTCACAAGGAGAAGCTGGTTTACTTTTCCTCACAGTGTCCTTTGCAAAGTTCAGTTGATGCTTCACATGGTGTGGATTAAACAACACAGTTTACTTGAAACCACTTAGCACAGTTGATGACAGATTGTGCTTGGATGTCATGATATTAATCATTGCTGCTGTTTCTGCTTCTTCTTCTGGCTGCCCCTTTTGCCTCCTCATGAGTCTTGCTGAGAACATTGTTAGTCGGTCATCACTTCAAGAAGGTAGCTTTGAACCAATGAGTTCATATTTACATATTTGGCCATATGTAAAAGGGTGGCTTATTTGAACTGTAATGGAATGACCATGCTAGGGAGGCAAAAGGCGAGAGGGCTGTTTAGAGGAATCCAACTCAATCACGAAAGATTTGGGGTGGTGTTTAGATTTATGCTCTTCTCCAAAGATTACCTGGTTGGGAAGATTAATTTGTCTGACTAGAAAACATGTCCTTGACCTGTCAATCTCTCTTTATCTCAGAAGTGATGCAAGGGCAGATGTGTCTGAGTGTCCCGGAGAGCAATGGGCTTTCCAGAGCACAGTTTGGGATAATGTACGAATGTTCAGGAGTGAGAGACTCATGACACTTGCAAGTGGTAAGTGAACCGGATCCAAGGCAGAGTCAGGGAAGGGGAGATGAAGGAAAGACTCTTGTTTTCAAAGTTAACAAAACAGAAGAGTCACAGCCAGGCAGATTTGGGGAGATAAGTCTTTTATCTACTTTTGTTACACAAAGTTGACCACATATCACATCCATTTTTGTCATCCCTCCCCTTTGCCACCACCATACAGAACTCTGAACTGGCCTGAACAAGAATAGCTTAATGGGACTTTTTCTTCCTTTCCCTTTCTTCTTCCTTTTTCATTTCTTTCCTTTTTGTTTTATTTGTCATGGGATTAATGATGACCTCCACCCCTGGAATTTCTATTAGTTTTCTAGAAATTATTAATTCTTCAATCAGCAAGCATGTGTTGAGTAACTAAGAAGTCTGTCTAATTCTGTAAGAGCATAGAAATAATTTTTCACCATTTTTGGCCTTATCCATTTTTTTTCCTCATAGCTAACGGGATTCCAAATTTCAAATCAATTTGATCCTAAATCTACTGTAGGTATATCTAGTTAGGCAGAACTAAATTCAAGTCCAAAGTCCAAGATACAAGAAGATTTGAGTTCATGTTTGAGCTTGCCAGTGAGTCCAGTTACAAAAAGAACACACAAAAAGTGAAGGGAGCCAATAAAGAGTTGTGGCTTGAAACAGGCTTCAAAGATGTGTAGAGCTTGCTTTAAGAGGAATCTTCTAGAAGGAAGAATTCCTGGCTGATGAGGAAGAAAACCAAGCAGAGGGCAACACGAAGAATGGCTTATTTGAGCTAGACTAGAGGGGCTAGGATGGCATAGGGTGAGCAGGAATTAGTGGTACTTAGAGAAATCCAAACTTTGTCAAGTAGGCAGGAGAGTGAAGGAAATAGTTAATTTAAGCAAACATTTTATTTTATTTTAAAAAAATATTTATTTATTTGTTATGTATACAATAGTCGGTCTACATGTATGCCTTCAGGCCAGAAGAGGGCACCAGACCTCATTACAGATGGTTGTGAGCCACCATGTGGTTGCTGGGAATTGAACTCAGGACCTTTGGAAGAGCAGGCAATGCTCTTAACCTCTGAGCCATCTCTCCAGCCCTTTAAGCAAACATTTTAAGGAAGGTAAATAAAAGCTCTTGTTCCTCTTGCATAACTGGTATGTATCTATGAGTTACTGGCCCATATTCTAACTTCCCTCCAGTTAAAATCTAATTGTTGGTCTCTGTGATAACTGCTGATGTAATTGTATTGACTTGTTATTTTTGACCTTAGTATGAAATCTTGAGAAATAGACTTTAAAAACTAGAGGAAAAATCATTTCCATCCTTGAGTTCTATACCTAGCTAAACTATCAATGGGGGGAAAGAGATGTCCTGTAAAATAGTGACATCTTCATTCATAGCAGTGTTCAAAAAGTTTTCTTTAAGTCTGTTCTTTGGGAAACTGATTTTGAGTCTGTCTCCTTACTCCACCCCAAGCTTCAGGAACTGAGTTCTTTACTTCCTAATGAACTTTGAAAAAAAAGATCATTTATACACTATATTATATATCTTCCCACAATAAAACTTTTTCCATGAGATTGGAAGTTTTTGGATCCTAGAAAAAGGGAATTCAATGTAAGAGAAAAGCTGGCAAGATCACTAAAGTCATCTTAGGAAAGATCTCATCATCTTAGGAAACATGGCCTAACTAGGAATAACTAGTCCAAACTGAAGTATGGGGATAGGTAATTATATGGTGCAGTCGCTAGGTTAAAATAAGATGCATCAAATTTATAATATTTTGAGCACACTGAGACATGATCGCAGTATTTAAAACTCAGTGACAAGCACATTGAAACTGTGCAAAAGGACGATAGTAAATCTCCTCAAAACAGAGAAAGTGACTACAAAAAAGAACCTGTAGCTCTTCAGTAAATGTGTTCACAACCACAGCCATACAGACATCAAATAGTAGCCATATGGAAAAGTATGATATAACTATATTGTGAGTGTGGGGCACAGAAAATGTTGGTGGGGATGGAAAGAGTGTGAATAGGGGAAGGGGTAGGGGATCTGATAGCCAAATGACTCAGCAGTCAAGGTGACTGTCTCCAAACCTGAGGAGTTTGAGCCCCAGAAATCACATGGTAGAAGGAGAGAACTGACTCCCACGAGTTGTCAGGGCCTGTCGGGATGGCGCAGCAGTTAAGAGCACTCAATGCTCTTACAAAGGACCTGAGTTCAATTCCCAGCAGACATGCAGGTGGCACAGAGTCATCTGTAAGTACAATTCCTCGGGATCCAACTACTCTGGCCTCCTCAGGCGTCTGCACTCATGAACACGCCCATTTGTACACACACACACACACACACACACACCTACATATAATCAAAAATAATAAACCAAATCTTTTTAAATGTAATTTTTAATGTTTTAATTAAAAGAGAATTATATCACTTCCCACTTCCTTTCCTCCCACCAGCCCTTCCCAGAGACCCTCCTTCAAACCGTTCCCATGTACTTACTACCCACTGACAAGTAGATAGCCTCTTTTTCTTTGTTATTGTTACATACATGTATATGTATGCACACATATTTATGTATGCACACACATACATAAATACAACCTTCTGAGTCCGACCACTCTGCACTAGGCAGCCGATATCTCTGGGAGATATTAATTTTCCTTCTCCCACACAGGAAGTATACTGTGAAACAGTCTCTCCTAATTAAAAAAAAATTAAAGCTGAATCTTTAACGGGAAGCTATTAGACAGTTTCTAAAACTGGATTAAAAAATCTAGAAATAACGTTTAGATGTATGAGCATGAACAATAGAAGCCTCTTGGGAACATCAAAAGGCAGTTGAGAATAAGACGCTTAGAATTATGCTTCGACTCTGTACTTGTGTGCCTGGCAAGAACGATGTTTTAGGAAGCATTACAGCAGAGATTCTCAACCTGTGGGCCGCAACCCCTCTGGCAAACATCTGTCTCCAAAAATATTTATATTGCAATTCATAGCAATGGCAAAAAGTTACAGTTATAAAGTAGCAACAAAACTAATAATGTGGTTGGGGGGTCAGCATGGCATGAGGAACTATAATAAAGGGTCACAACATTAGGAGTCGAGAGCCACTGGTTCACAGTAAATACTCAAACTTTTTATTCTGATAGATTCCAAATCCCTAAAAGTTCTGAGACATTTCTGTCCACTAACTACCATTTACACGAAACCACAGCCTTTCACTGGCCCAGGGGCGGCTCGGGGCTTGTTGAATTCTGTGTTGGCGGCAAAATCAGAAGCTTCTGAAAGCTTCAGAAAACCGCTGCTAATGGCTTTGGCTTGTCACGTACCAGGAAAGAACAACCAGGTGGCATAGAAGGAGACCATGGCACCTACAGAGCTTCTTCTCCTGGAGAGCCGTCCTGGAATTGGTATGTTCCCGCTAGTGACAAGACAATTGAGGGACACTCTAAAGGCGATAGGAACAAAGGTAAGACACTGTCTAAAAAGCCCTATGGGTCTCTGGCTTCAAGTTCCACATCTGCCCTTCCAAACAGAGTGATTGCTCAAAGAAATGGACAAATGTGCCAGTTCTGGTGGGGAGGGCTGGAGAGTAGACACGATTTTAACCCTTCCCCTGGCTGTGCTCTATGTGACTATGTTTCTACTGGACTTCCTGCCCTTGTTGTTGATGATGATGAGGTAGGGAAAGCCATTTGTTCAGCAGCATAAATTTACAAGGTGTTTCGTTTTTCTGAGCACGATTGTATTAAGTTCCCCGGTGAACAAAATTCTCTAAGTGGTTTTCTGTCAATTTTTCTTTCCAAAGTGGCACAAAGCTTCCAGTAGAAGGCAAAGATATTTCATTCTACAAATTTTTGCCACCATGAACTAGATTGAAAAATATATATCATTTCATATCAACCAGTAGTGTCCCAGCCTGCCGCTATGTGTCTCCTAAAGCCATCCAGATAGTGTCAGGCTATTAATCATTTCTGCTGCATTGAGAGCCCCAACACCAGCTAGTACCCACAAAGACTGCAACCTCAGGGTTGTTACTGCAGAGCCAATCTCAGAACTCTAGGACCAAGAGCACTGCGTGCCTCTTGGATTCTGCTTATTTGGACAAAGGGCTGAGACCAGGCATCAAGACTGGAAGGATCAATATACCCCAAGTCAGAGAGGCATAACCCTATGGCTATTGTTGACTATTGAGAGAGCTAGGAACGGCAGTGTGGGCTTGCTGCAAACACCAGCAGGCGTACTAAGGTGCAGGAAAATACACAGTCCGACTCCCCTATAGGGTGCAACTTAAATAATACGCACGCATCTAGCGCTGTGTGAACCTGTATGTAGAGTAGTTCTGCAGTGGAACTCTTGCTTGGTGATACAAAGAGGGAGAGAGACAGGCAGAGACAGAGAGACATGGACACTGAGAGAGAGACATAGACACAGAAAGAGACGGGGGGGATTTTAAAGTAAGATTGTTGTCAAACCACAGCTAAGTCATTTCTCTTAGGTGCTTTCCCATCAGAAAAAGGGGGCCGTAATAATGGTTACTCTAGAACGCCTTATAAGGATTAGATGGAACCCCGAAGCCCTAAATCTAAAAGGAATCCAAGTGTCACAGGTGATGAGGAGTCAAGGGGATAATGCCCTTTTGCCTTCCTTATGCTTGGCATATGGCCAGAGATCAGGGGTCAGGGTGTAGGGTGAGAGGTATTCTTTATGGTGCCAGCCAACCAGACAGCCTTTAGGATCTGGAGGCCAATGAGAAGAGGTATTCACCAATGTGCCTAGTCCCTTTATGATCAATGAGTCCCTTAGCCTCTTGCCCAAAGTGGCTCTACTGTCCAGGACAAGTACATAAGGGAGCCCCTTTCCCATCCCAGGCATGGCTGGCAGGTCTGCCCTGTAGCTGTGCCACAAATTGACATTTGATAGTTCCCTCCAGGAAGCAGCTCCCTCCTCCTGGTCGAATAGAATGCACACACATTAGAGGATAACGAGCCAACTTTTCCTCAGAAACTAGTGATGAAGCTTCTGCTGAGAGCTGCGCCGCGGAGGACACCACGCAGCCCTCAGGAGCTCCCATCTTACACTGCCCATCAGGTTCCCCGCACGCACAAGCTGGTGAAAGGTCCTCAGTGCATGCGTGAGGTACCTAAGGGAGTGTGCCAGGGCTGGCAGGATTCGGCTCCAGCGGCCAGCTCGGTTTGACCCGGAGCCTGGTAAACATCTGTATGAGGATGCTTCTGGGGGCCCAAGCTGGGAGATGAGAGTACGATTCCCTTCGGAGGCTGATGAAAACTAGGTTCAGCATTCGAGACTAGAAGGTTCCTGTGAGGACAAGATGGATGACATGTAAGGACAGGCCACCAGGGCCAGTCTACGCAGCTAGCCTTGACATCAGCTGACAAGAAAAGGAGCAGGAGAGTGCTTGGAAGGTAATGGAAGACCAGCTGGAGACCATCTCCATGAGCAGGAGTTGATGGGGTCTTGGCCAAAGGCATGACAAAGGTTAGTTGGTGGTAATGGACCAGGAGGTCAGAGAGACCCAAGTGGCATCCCCAAGTATGACCATAGTCAAATTAACTTACGCTGTCTGCACCAGGTGTTTGAGAGCCTCACTCAGCTGCTGGGGCATTCCACATGGCAGAACGCATCCAAGGTGACTAGATAGTGTCTGGCAATGGAGATCTATTAATAGAACACTTATTATCTGCTCTTCTAAATCCAGATTGAGCATCCCTCACTTGAAAATCCAGTCTCCAAAATGCCCCCAAATCTAAAACTTTTTGAGTGTAGACATGGAACCCAAGGCGGGAAACCCCACAATTGGTCTCTTGTACTATGCTGCAGTAAAGATATCATGAGCATTGCTTCCGGGCTATACGCCCAAGGAGTACAGAAAGTACTTCATCCTGACTGGTGCCCCCTCTCCAAGATGTCTCATTATATGTGTGCAGTTATCAAATAATAATAATAATAATCTGAGAGATTTATATTAGGAGTATTCAACCTGCATTTCGATGAATTTTGGTTGGGAGACGAGAATGGATGTCCTGATAGTATGTGAACCCAAGGAGTAGGCTATATGCTGGCCTATCGGCTGCAGACAGAAAGCTACGGTCTCCGTGGACCCATGAGCAGCTGGGCTACGATAAATGTTCTGCAGGATGGAGTCCTTGGGGTGCCTCTGTAGAACACATGCTCTAGCTCCCCAAAACAGGCTTTACTCCTGGGAGCACATAACTTCTTAATGGGACCAAATTTTACATAGAGACACTTCACTCTTTCTTCTCTTTGGATGGGGTTGAGGGAGAGGTGTTCCCAAAACATAGAAAATACAGAAGCTAGGCAGCCCCGGGCTTGGCCTTGGAGCTCTCAGGCAGCTGGAGCGCCAGCCTGGGCTGAGGGCTTTTTTCCCTGGGAGAGTCAGTTTCAAATATGAGGTTGATTTTATTTTCCTCCATTGCAATTAACTGAGAAAAATATTTCAAAGCTGTATAATTAAAGGCCGGCATTTTATTAGGGTTTAAAATAGTCGCTATGAAATTTGTTCCTGCCACTGGTAATTACAACGTACATCTTAATATCCCCCTGCTTGCCAAGCCTGAGATAACAGCGCCGTGTGCGCCGCATTCGGCTCAGCAGAGAAGTTAAAATCCGTATCTTATCTCCACCTGCACGGTACAGCCAGCCTCTCTTCCAATTCAACCTTAATCTTCTTAGTAAATAATACTGATATTTTCCACCATAACAAAATGGAGCTGGTGCCAGATTCGCCCCGATAACACCTCTCGCTTACACACTATTCTCTGTCAAAATCGGCCTGATTTTTCTTAATCTCTTTAACTTATCAAAAAAAAAAAAAAAGACTTTTTACATTTGGCCATAGCAAGTTCTTTTCTACCAAATAATAATATTATAAATAAATCCCTTTGCCTACGGCTGACTCATTGAAAAGACACTCGGCCTCCTCGTTTTCTTCCTGAACGGGAATTGTTCTGCTCTTCAATGTTCCTCCAGGTCTGGGGTCTGCACCCAGGGACTTGTTCCCAAGCAGGCCCTGGGCCATCTTTGTACCCCACAGGGGATCAGCATGGTCCAAAACGCATGCCCTGTGCTTTCTCTCTGTCTTTCCTGACTGTACTGGTTGGCATCTCTGCTCTCATCTCGATCCACCCACCTCCGATAGGAACCACCCAGAGGAAGATGCACAGGCTTCGGACTCCCTGGCGGGCTCCCCTCAGGCGGCAATCTCCACAACGTGGGGACCAGTTTTCACTCAGAGCCCCAATTTGGCAAAACCCAGAACTAACTGCCTTGTCCTGCTGCTTTTCAATGTGAATTGCTAAAATTGTCACACGTCCCTGGGAGGGGAGACAGAGACAGGTTCCTCACCCAGCAGGCATTTATGGAGCACTTAGTGTTTGCGTGTTCCAGGCTGAGTCTGAGAGGCATCTCAGAGACGGAAAGCGCAGGTCTGACCCACCCCCGGGGAACCACCAAACACGCAGTAGATACTCTTGGCTTATGAAGATGACTTCCGACATAGACAGACTGGGGTTTAAGGAATTTAAGATGTCCTGTGAAAATAAGATTGGAGCAAGGAGTGAGGGAAAGGACCCTCTGGAAGCCTTTGGGATATTTGGGCAATCGATAAGATAAATCAGAGAGAAAGTGAAGGCAAGAGACCCTCTCAGTAACAATTCTCCATAGTGTAATGAATAATGACCAGCTCCGGCCTGGAAGCTTCCAATTTCCACTTCCAATTTCCTTGTTCACTACAGCCTTTCTGTGCCTCCCCTTTCCTGTGGCTTCCATAATATGCTTGTAAATTCGCTTCGCTTTCTCTAGACAATGCCCACTGGTCCTGCCATGTGTCTGGTGCCTCCCAGCCGGCGTTGGCAGCTGCCTCCTGTCCCTACAGCCTGACTTTCTTCGAGTCAGTGTTTTCCACCTTACCCCAAGATCCCAAAGAATGTGATGCTTAGGATGGCAAAGCCATGTCTCAGCATCCCCCCATCTCTCAGGCACCTGCATGCCCGGACCACCAGCTGTGGGTGACTTCGGTCCGTGGTGACTTCTGGAGGAGGGTTGGGGAGTCTACGGCTCTGGCCCACATGCCTCCAGCACTCTCTGCACAGACAGGTGTGGAGGCAGGGTTGAGGATCTGCAGCACCGTGTACCCTTTTATCTGTCCCAAGCTTCCAGAGAGAAATTGTAGGATGGCTCCCACCCTCCTCCTCTTTCCTTACTGGGAGTCAGGATCAGACAGTTCTAGATTTAAGCTCTGGTGTTGACACCTGCTAGCTGGGTGACTTCAGGCAAGTTACTTGACCTCTCTGTCTCCTTTTCCTTGTCTATAAAATAGGCCAAGCAGTGGTGGTGCGTCCATGCCTTTAATCCCAGTACTCGGGAGGCAGAAGCAGACAGATGTTTGTGTTTGAAGAGTTCTGGTCTACAGAGAAAGTTCTAGGACAGCCGGCACTACACAGAGAAACTCTGTCTTAAAAACCCAAAACTAAAATAAAATAGAAATCATAGCCGCTCCCATGGTGTGTTATGAGGTGATCTAGCGGCTATGTATACCTGGGCCATAGAGGAGGCCGAGGAAGTGAAGCTGTGGTAAACTACATTGCTGCTATTGCAGGAGAGACTTTTCCCTGTGACCCTCCTTAGGAGTGATCGGTACAATGTTAATGAATGCCTGAAAAAGTGGGTGGTCTGCAGGGCAGTGGTAGCACACGCTCTTAATCCAGCACTAGGGAGACCAGGGCAGGTGGATCTCTGAGGCCAGTCTGGTTTATAAAGAGATATCTAGGATGGCCAGACCCACACAGAGAAATCCTGTCTACAAAAACAAACAAGCAAACAAATACATACATACATAATACATACATAGTGAATGGTGTTAAACCAGGCAATTTTTTTTCAAAATTTATTGTATTTATTTACTTGGGGGGGGGGAGTGTGCACATGTGTGCGCACATGCACACACATACACACACACACAATGACACAAGAATAGAAGCCAGAGGACAACTTTCAGGAGTCATTTCCCTCCTTTTATCATCTGGACCCTAGGGATTGAACTCAGGTCAGGGTTTGGCCGAAAGTACCTATACCTGCTAAGCCATCGTAACAGCCCGAGGCAAGTTTGCTTTGTTTAGTTTTCAATGATTTATTTTATTTTTAACTATGTGTATATGTGTGTCAGTGTGTAGACATGCACAAAGGAGTGCTGGTACCAACAAGGGGCAGATAACTCCTGGAGATGGAGTTAAAGGCAGTTGTGAGTTACCCAACATGGGTGCTAGGCACTGAAGTCTTCCTTAGAAACAGAAAGTGCCTTACCCGCTGAACCATCCCTCCAGCCACCTAGGCAAGTGTTCTGGCTTCTTAGCATCAAGGTCTGGGCACAGCTTTAGAAACTCTATGAAGGTTGGACCAACTGTCCCCTGGAGATACAGACAGCTCAATATACTTGTGCCCTTGTCAATGACATTAAAGCCAAAACTGCAATGCGCGGCGTGGCGTGAGCTTATTTTTAACCATAGCTAGAGGTTCGCTTATCTGAAGCCTGTCAGCAAAGCTCTTCAGGTCTTGGTACTGAGGCTGATGGAGACATTGAGGGCAATTGTTGTTTTGCAAATATAGCTAGATGGAGCAAGGTTTGGGTGCCAGATCTGTCTCTACCCCAAGTGCTCTCCGGCAGCATCTCCGCGATTCCATCCCCCACACAGTTGAAGCTGGAGCCCAGCCGTTGACTCTCCAGCAGCCGTCTCTGGACATGCAGTAGGTGTTCCGCCCACACTGCACTGAGCTGTGAGCATCCTGAATTATCTCACTTAGTTGCCCAACAAACCTGTCCCATTCTACTGATGAGAAGACCCTGTCTGGGGAAGGTTAAGTAATTTGGCAAAGGCTAAGAGGTTAGTAATTAGCATTTCTGAGGTGCTGCCTCTTTCAGCCTTCCTTGCCTGTCCCTCCTTCCCTCTGCGTGTGTCCTCTCCCTCTGCTCACATCCATCACATCTGTGTGGTGTGATTCCATGATTAGAGCCTACGATTTTGTGTGGGCTCTAGTCTACCTTCCTTCCTTCCTTCTTTCCTTTCCTTTCCTTTCCTTTCCTTTCCTTTCCTTTCCTTTCCTTTCCTTTCCTTTCCTCTCCTCTCCTCTCCTCTCCTCTCCTCTCCTCTCCTCTCCTCTCCTCTCCTCTCCTTTCCTTTCCTTTCTTCTTATGTTTTCAAGACAGTCCCATGTAGCCCAGACTGGCCTCAAAGTTTTGATATAGCCAAGGCTGACCTTGAACTTCCTGACCCCCATGTCCTAAGTGCTGGTATTATAGACTCTACCATGTCACCTGTTTTCCACAGTGCTGAGTGTCAGACTCAGGGCTTTGTGCGCACTAGGAAAGAGCTCTATCCACTGAGCTATATTCCCAACCCCTATTTTCATTTATTTATTGTTTTTTTGAGACAAGATCTCCTGTATCCTGGAGCCCAGTCCGCTCTCAAAGTCACTGGATAGCCAAGGATGACCTTGAATTCCTGATCCTCTTGCCTCAACTTCCCGAGTACTGGGATCATAGTCACATCACCTATGACCACAACACTCCCACTACACTCTTCTTTGACAGGCCCCCTCCTCTGCAAGAGAGCTGTCTGAGCCTTCTTCCTGCCACTCCCAAGACCCCCAGGTCATACTCCTGTGGCCTGTGTCACTTGCCTGCTGCTAGAGTCCCAGAGGCTCTGAGCTCAGCTTCATGGGTTTGTCTCCCTATGGCTGTCTTGGTGGGTGGGCCTGCAGCCCCCTCTGCCTGGCCCCTGTCCTTCCTTTCATACTCTGATCACGGCACACTCGGGGATAGTTGGAGCTTCAGGACAGCAGGGTCCAGGCCTAGCTGGAAAGCAGTATTTGCTGACAACAAGGAAGTACAGCCCCAAACGTGAGGTTGGAGTTGTTGCTGTCTCTGTAGCAGCTGCAGCAACCCAGCCTTACTGCGCATCTGCCTAAGGTATCGAGGATGCTCTCAAAGTCGCTGGTAAAGCCTCCGGCACACTGCATTCCCTGCCAAGCATGGCCCCCACCCTGCATGTGGCAGCCTTAATTGGACCCTCATTTATTATTGTAATGAGGATCCCTTCTCTAATGTGTTTTCCTAGCCCTCATGTGGCTGAACTGTTATTTTTCCTCCCCTGACTTTTTTTTCCCCTATGAAATGTTTTGGATAAATATGCAGCTGAAATGGCTCGTTACTGACTGTGTACATTTTCAGCTGAATGAAAAGTAAAGAAATACAGCATTTCGCATATAAAATATTCTGTTAATGTTATATAATTTGGCTGTGGAGTATCATTTTGCTTTTATGAAAGGGTTTGGTGAAACCCCGGGGAATAGCAGATGGCTAACATGTAGTAATTATCGGCTACTAAATATCACTCATATCATACTGATCTATTCACGCAGGCATTGCCATGTTGAATATGTGTACACATATATATGCTTTAAGGACAATGTGTCATGGGAGGGCAGAGCTTGAGAAACATGGAGGACCTAGCTAAGGTGCGAATGGTTTGTTTTCACAGCCTTGTTATGGAAACTGCCTGCTCTCATGGGTCCCTCTGCTCTGTTCTTTCTAGGGAGCTGGACTCTACCACCCACGAACAGCTGGGCAGGGCGGGACATGAGGAGGGATGTGGGAGGGAGGTCAGCATTTGGGCAGATGTTTTGAATTCCCTGCCTAGACTCAGATGTGGAGGACCAGGCATAGCTGCCACTCCTGGCATGAGTTTTGTTGGGCTCTAAGTCAGTGACAGGCATCATCTGATGGCTACACGGGTCATAGCTGATGTTTCCTCTCCAGGTGCCCCTCCCTCCCAATGAAGTTGACATATCTTCCAGGTCCCCTGCCTATCTCTTCTTGTTGCCTTGTGCCTGGAAAAGAAAAACCTAGTCCAGATAGCTCAAGGAACTGGCATATGGGCAAACCAAACTGCTGTAAACAGTAGGTGGCTAATCAATGACTAGTATCCTGGTCACAGAGGAGGTGCTGATGCTTATATTAAAGTGGATTTTGGTCAGGTCTAGCATCTGAAGCCTGTAATTCAAGCACTCGGGAAGCAGAAGTAGGTGGGTTGTTGTCAAGTTCAAGGTCAGCCTGGTCTACCTGGTGAGTTCCAGGCCAGGCAGAGCTATATAGCAAAACTCAGTCTGAGAAGCAAAACCGTATTAGCAAACCCAGGTTTCTGAGTAGGTCTTGACTCTTGGCCCAGTTCCTGTCAACCAGGAGGGAAATCTGGATCGTTCTTTCCGAGGAATCTGAAATTGAACTGCGAGGGGGAAAAAAAGATGCTGTGATCAATTAGTGATGTCTATCAGGGACAGGCATGAGGAGAACAGACATATCTTGTTACAGATTTATGAATCTCACTCTGAATATTCTAGATCTGGCTGTACTTGTCGCTCCTCAACAAAGCCTGGCACGGAGTCAGTGGAGTAGTCAGCAGTAAAGGTACTTGTCATACAGCACACTCCAGAGCACACATAAAGGTGGGATGAAAGAATCAAACTCCCAGAAGATATTCTAGAGTCTCCACATGGTATGCATGACACGGTATAAACACACCTGCACACACACACACACCAAGAAATAAAGAAAGTTTGACAGAGAAATCCTGGCCTACCTTCAGCCGCCTGGCCTTCAGGTTGAGAGCTTAGGCACTGATTTCAGCTGTCAAGGTCTGACTTTGCACTGTGGTTTTGACATACGAGGCTTACATGCCACACTTCCCCCTCCCCATCCCCACCCCAAACACACGCAGTCTCATGTTCTGGAAGTTTGGTTGCCAGAGTGAAGGCACTGTGGTAGTAGAACCTTTAGGTTGGGTATAGAGGAAGATAATTTGTTCAATTGGGTCCTAAAAGCAGCTTCCTCAGGAGGTGTTCCCTTGGGTCTCCTTTAAGCGGTTTGTATAGTCTGGGCGGTGGTGGTGCACGCCTTTAATCCCAGCACACTGGAGGCAGAGACAGGTGGATCTCTGTGAGTCCACAGAGATAGTTCCAGGACAGGCTCCAAACCCTGTCTCAAAAGAACAAAAACAAAACAAAAAAGCAGGTTTGTATGAAGTGAGCGAGTCCGGCCTCCTCCACTCCCTCCCTCCCTTGTTTCCTCACGGCCCCTTTTGCAGCAGCCCTTCTTTGTCCCTTCCCGCCATGATGTGACACAGCTGAAAACCTGGCCCAGCAGCAAGCATCTTGCCGCTACCCCAACCAAGGTGCAAGCAACCCTTTCTTGCTTCTAGTGTACCTAGCTCCAGGTATTTTGTTATAGCAAAATAAAAAGGCATGTTACTATTTATTGACTTCTTGAGCTTGATCAAAAATATTTAGCTGCTCTTCTATTTCCAGTTGTCTTTTATTCCATTTTATTTTAGGCATTCCTATTATGCATAATTACATACTGAGCATATTTCCCCCATTGACTTGATTTCTTTATGGCACAATTTCCTTACTGTAAAGTGGGCCCAGCAACAGCACCATACCTCAATAAATACAGTAAATATTAAGTTGAGACACTACCATCCCATGCCACAAACGTTTAACCAGTCGTTATCATTTGCAGAACCACTCAAGAGTTACTATTGTCCCTTGGGCAGAGCTCCTCCTCCATAGCTATGTTGACTCAGGTTTTCCATTTCTGGCACTGATATTTCATCATTGTCTGTGTCTACTCAGCACTCCGTGTCCGTGACTGGCACCTGGAGGTGTCCCATGCTCGGGTGTTAAATAAACGTGTGACTCCCTGGTCAGTTGACTCATCTTCATAGACAAAACACCCACTTCCTGCTCCATATCAGTTTTCTCCCTAACATATGGCTGCACCAACCACTGATATCAGAGTGAGAGATGGTGACGAGGCAAAAAGGAGGCGGCGGAACAGCTTGGGGAAGAGGCAAAGGACACAGAGAAAGGAACAGGAGCTAGAGAACCTGCGTCGAAACCCTAGAACCTACCTAATGATATTGACCTTATTGGCATGCACTTATAATCCAGCATTACTTAGTCAGAGGCAGGAGGGTTCATAGGACTCACTGGATAGTCGGTCTAGCTGAATTGATGAGCTCCAAGCTAACAAGAGACCCTGTAGCAACGAATGGCATTTCTGAGGCTCTCTGAGTTAGTTAGCCCTCCGGCCTTCATGCATGTATACACGTGGGCATGCACACACAAGCACCAGAATATACCCCCACACATATATACATACATGCATTTTAAAAGCTTAGTTGGGGAACAGATGCAAAGACAGTTATTAAAGTTCCAGGGAGATTGACCTTGATGGAGGAAGAGCATCATTCTGGGGCTGCCTGGAAATGCCCTTGGTCCTGAGCAGGGAGTCTAGAGGCAGCTTCTGTACTAAACGGCCATCTGAGCCTGGACTGCCTGGACTTGAATCTGTCTCCCTGCTTCCCGAATAACCTTGAGCTAGTCACTAACCTGAGCCACCGTTTTTCTCACCTATAAGTCTGATTTGAGAGGCAAGACAGAAAAAAAAAACTTTCTGTAAAATCATTGTATTGCCAGGCGGTAGTGGTGCATGCCTTTAATACCAGGACTTGGGAAGCAGAAGCAGGAGGATCTCTTTGAGTTCGAGGCCACCCTGATCTACAGAGCTAGTTCCAGGACAGCCAGGGCTACATAGAGAAACCCTGTCTTGAAATAAACAAACAACAATAATGTATCGTTGAAATAAACAATGAGAAGAGTCAAGCTTGAGACACACAGAATACTGTCACTGACTCATGACAGCAGTAATTATTGAGCAGTGCCAGGCAGGCTCATGGATCTCTAACGTAGTCTCTGTGTGCTGCAGATATACCTACCCCTGGCAGCATTGAGCACTGAGTTTGCTATCCCTAGGAGGCTGGTCCTCTGGACACCAACAATCCCAACCAAAAAGGCCCCTACAGTTCCCTTGTCAAGATTTTCATTGCCCCAAAGCCACTATTGGCCTCAGTCTCTGTGACCACACTGGGCTTTCTCACTGCCGAGGCAGGGCTCATTCTCTGAAGAGGGGGACAAGGGTGAAGGCAGTGGACTAACTGTCACGCAGAGGATGACACGAACAAGGGTAGAGACTTTCCTGGGCTCTCACATGGAAGCACCAAGAAACTTGGAAAGAATCCCTTGTCCCCTCCAAGTCCCAGGTTCACACCTTCCCAATGGAGGAACCTGGGGCCTGCTGTCACTGATGTCATAGGCTCCCAAGAAAAGTTTTGAAATAGAGGGTCCACCCCTGCATCCAGGGCGTTCATACTTGTGATAACTTATTGGCTCTCAAGAAGATGGTATACACTTTCAAACTGTAATAGGAAATCTTTTGGAGAGCTCTCTACCCACAGAGAGAAAGAAGGTCCTGCCGCAGCGGGTGCAGAGAACCAACATGAACAAAGACCAGCTGGGTGGAAGGAGTAACTGCAGAGCGACGGGCTGGGGGCAGAGAGACAGGCTGGGGCAGAGAGATGGGCTGGGGCAGAGAGATGGGCTGGGGACAGAGAGATGGGCTGGGAGCAGAGAGACGGGCTGGGGCAGAGAGATGGGCTGGGGACAGAGAGATGGGCTGGAGACAGAGAGATGGGCTGGGAGCAGAGAGACGGGCTGGGGTAGAGAGACAGGCTGGGGCAGAGAGATGGGCTGGAGACAGAGAGACGGGCTGGGGACAGAGAGACGGGCTGGGGGCAGAGGCGGCCGGATGGCGTGCAAATGGTGAGATAGGATTGAACCTTTGCCTCTCTCTGAACTTCCTCCTTCAGGGACTAGACAGGAAGATCAGATCCTGAAATACCCTAAGAATGGAGTTTCTCATCCTTCTCCAGTGCAAACAAGGAAGCTAGGAAATGTTACCAGGACACGGTTTAGGTTTAGTTCAAAGGGCTCAAGTCCAAAGGACAGAATGAGTTCAGCTGCAGTGGAGAGTCAGGGCCGTGAGAGTCCTAATAGCCTAGCCCAGGCTATGAGGTCCTCCCAGAAGCCTTCACTCTGAGAAGGCTTGTCCTGCATCTCACCTGCTGACTCTGGAACAAGAATATTTTGGTTGACGCAGATGTCAATCAAATCAGAAAGAGCAGCCAGGCAGTGATGGTGCACAGCTTTAATTCCAGAACTTGGGAGACAGAGCTAGGTGGATCTTTATGAGTTTGACGCCAGCCTGGTCTACAGAATAAGCTCCAGGCCAATCAAAGCAACACAGTGAGATCCTATCTTAAAACAACAACAAATCTCTGGTGGCATTTCAGCTTGCCTGAAGATTGGAAAAGTAAAAGAGCCACACTGGCCAGCCTTGCAGACCAGACAGCAATAACACACACCTTTAACCACAGTAACCACAATAACACACACCTTTAATTCCAGTAGCCACACTAGCTTGCCATAGAGACCAGGCTGTAGTGCTGCATGCCCTTAATCTCAGAACTAGACAGGATTATAAAACGGGAGGAGACAGCTCTCAGTCTCATTCTGAGGTTTCCTGGAGGCAGGATCACTATTTTCAGACTGAGGTCGAGGTAGGAACCAGTGACTGGCAGCTTTGTTCTTCTGGTCTTTAGGTTGAATCCCAGTGTCTGTCTCTGAGTTTTTATTAACCATGCATCAAAAAGCTAATAATATTCAGCATCACCAAGGAAGATTCCCTCAACCTTTCTCCCGGGCAATATTGTCCCCTCCCCCCAAAGGTGACTTCTGTCACCAAAGACGCATTTTGCCTGCTTGTGCCCTGCGTGAAAGTAGCACACTTTGGACATTCTATTGCACCTGCTTCCTTTCCTCAGCAAGGTCTTGTAGTGGTATTATCATTACTTTGCGTGGCTCTGAACTGCTCCGTTGAGTGACTATGACAGATTGCCTTTTCCCACGCTGCTTTGGGTGGGCACTGAGGTCAGTCCTGCTTTCGAAACCATTCTGAATGAAGTCGTTTGTGTCCTCTCGTGCATGCCCCTACTCACTCATGTCAGACACGGCCTCAGTCGTAATTTTACCAGGCTGAAATGTTTCTTTGGGGAATAATCAAAAGGTCTAGGCCGGGCAATTAATGGGATGATCAACAGAGTAAATAGATTCCCTTCCTCTAGGGAGATGTAAAACTGGCTTAAAACAAAACAAAAAAACCCTAGGATACGCTCACTGCAGTGCCCCCTCCTTCCTCCCAATGAAAACTTGTTCTCCTGGCATATTGTTCTGTTCCTGTCCTTAGAAAGATATTATGTGTTACTCATTGGGAAGAGCATGCTCTTTGAAAAGTACAATGCTCTGAATAAATACAGGGTGATGGCTTCGTTGTTGTCATCGTGATTATTTCTGCAGGGGAAGAAGAAGAGGGGCCAGAGAAGCTGAGGTTCCTTCCCCAGCCCCTTCCCTCCTGTGGAGTCTGCTAACTGATCCACGGGGTGTCTCAGTTAGGTGTCGATAGTCAAGCCGGACCAGAAGTATTGTCTGAAGACATCAGGAATAACGCAGGCAGAATGATTCTAAAAGAAATCAATTCGTCCTAAAAATAGCAAAGAGAAGCTCCCAGAATAATGTCTTCATGAGGGAGAGGTGAGCTGCATGGGAAGAAGCTGAGTGTTTTAAAAGGTCCATGGAGAAAGATGAGGAGTGGCCAGCTTAGAAGGGAGGGACATGCAGGCAAAGAGACTTCCTGGCCCCACCCCCACCCCCGCCTCTGCCAGTACCAGCTACTGCCTAGGATCTTGCCAGGAAGGCAGAGAAGGTGGGAATGGTGCAAATCTGAGATAATAAAAATCACCCAGAAGCCAAGCAGGGTAGCACCTGCCTGGAATCCCAGCAGCCTGAGCCAGTCAGACCTTCCTGAGTTCAAGGCCAGCCTGACCCACATAGGGAGTTCCAGGTCATTCATGGCTACATAGTGAGGTCCTGCCTCAAGAGGAAGAGGAGGATCACCCAGGAGCTGGGCATGATAGTGTATGCCTAGAATCCTAGCATTTGGAGAAGATGATCCCAAGTCCTAGACCAGCCTGGCCTACAGAGCAAGACCATGTCTCTAAAGAATAAGTAAATAAATACATTCATATGAATAAAATCAACTGGCAAATAAGACAGATCCTATTGTGAGGCTCATCTCTGACTGTGGACTCTTCAGAATTCCATCCCCCTAGACTGCCACTTTTTAATGAAACTGCTTCCTGAAGGAATGGCGGGAGCTCTCCCAATGAGAGTGTTCTGCAGAGGGTCCCAGCTCCTCCTGCCTGTGTCCTAACCACATCTCCCTGCTGATGGAGAATCAGGGGTCACTTTTCTTCAGGGCAACATAGTTATACTACTGGTTATCACCACAAAAGATTGTTCCAACTCATATTCCTAAAGCTGTCAATGTTGCTGCCGAGTTTTCGAAAATAATAGACCAGAACTGACATTAGTAACCTAATGAGCGAATGGGATATAGACTTTTTAAAAATTTCTCTTTCACTTTCTTATTTTTTAAAGGATTTATTTATTTTTATTTTTATGTGCATTGGTGTTTTGCCCGTATGTATGTCTATGTGGGGGTATTGGATTCCCTTGGAACAGGAATTACAGACAGTTGTAAACTGCCACATGGGTGCTGGGAACCCCAGCATTTGAACCCAGGTCCTCTGGAAGAGCAGCTGGTGCTTTTAGCCACGGAGCCATCTCTCCAGCACCCAGGATTTAGTTTCTTTATCAGCAAGAAGCAGGATATGTGGCTACCTAGTGGGAGAGCTTTCCTCTGTGTGGGAGTCCATGCTGGTTCATGCATGTGTGTTTGCAGGTCGGAAAACTTCTAGTGTCATTCCTTGGGTGCCATCCACTGTTCTAGCCATTCTGTGTGCTCCAGGTTTTATGAGAGACTCAAAAACATGAGTAGAGAATAACTGGTGGAGATACCCAATATTCTCTGGCCTATACACATGTACACACGCACATGCATACAAACACATGCACACACATGCATACATACTCTTGAGCACACACACAGGCAGACTCATGCAGACACATGCATACATACTCTCAAGCACACACACATGCATACACATATGCCACATGCATGTATACACTCAAGTACACACACACATGCATACACAGCCGTACATATGTAGCATGCATCATTGTAGAAGCACTGCGTGACTTCTTCACAAAGACACACAGGTGAATTGAAAAAGTCACTTGCTTACCAGCCTAACTTTCCCAAAGGACAAACCCTGCTATCACCTGATTTTGCTCTGGCTGGAAAAGGTCACAGATCTGTTCTGGGACAGTCACTGGAGCAGGGAGGCAGGGCTGGGTAGAAAGGATGAAGCTCCCACAAGAGCCAGTCTGTGGCTGTCTTTGCCAAGAAACTTGGCAGCATCAGGCCCTAGAAAGTCCTATGTGGCCTAGGGTTTGCCAGGGACCCTGGAGCTGGCGCAATAGAATATCCAGCACAGGTAACAGGGTGACAGTTTGGGAGGATTCCTTGTCACTGGTTCCCAGGTGACTCCTCATCCTCAGACAGGCACATCCACAGGCGTGGACTTGTTGTCTCCAGCAGAAATCACACTGTCCAACGCCTGCATTTTGCTGTCAACCAGCAGCATGGCTGACAGTTCCCGGGACTGGCCCCACACCCGTGAGGACAGGCAAGCCCCAGGAAGATGTACCTGCAGAGTGCATCATCGGGTTAAAGGCAGACAAAACTTCCACTTCCCCCTTCATTAATGTTTCCAGACCAGGCACTCAGCTCAGGGGTGGCTCACAAAGGACTTTGATAGGAAGATATGACACCTCGCTTTAAATTCCTTCTCCACATTTCTGAAGTTGACGGGGTGTCGGGAAGAGAGGCTGATAAAGTCCTCGCTCCCTTCCAAGCAGACTAATCAGACGTGAAGTCTTGGCGAGAGATAACCAGGGTACAGGAGAGTCAAAATGACATCACATCAATTCCGTTTCAGATCCTGTCCACACCAGTGCCTATCACTGCTCCAGGTACCTCGCACCCTCAACACACAAGAGGTATTTTCAAACCGTGATGTCGGCCCTCCTTGACCCTGGAGCTGTCACTCTGGGGAAGGCTGAGAACAATGTCACTACGTGTAAGTCACACGCATTGAGGGGAGATCACTCCAGAGGTGAAGTCACTTTCTACTGCCCTCCTCCCAGCATTCTTACTAGGAAACCCTTGTCATGGGCATCAGAGACAGGGCCAGAACCCCCGCCCAAACACAGGACACCTATTCCCATCTCCTGGTGGGTCTCTTCAGCACTAAGTGGCTGGCATACAACCCTTACCCATCGATTTGCAGAAGTAATTGAGTTCTTGTCATTGAAAGATGGGCGAAAGAAGCAAATGACAGCTTGAGCAGGTTGGGGGGCTATTACGAACATCTGTACTTTAATTATGGCTCCGTCTGTAGCTGACATGGCTTCTTTCCTCTTCGAATTAAAATAGCCAAGCAACTTGAAATGGACAAGTGATGAATTCTTCATGTTCTGTGCTTTACCTTGCCTCCTGGCTCAGGGCACGGTCACCAGCCCACTCTGAGCTTCCTTCACTAGATAGTCAGCGTGACAGGCATGTGTCGCCTGCGTGACACAGATAACTCCGGGCAATAGCGCCACGTCAATGAGATGCATAGTGTCTGGATGGAGGCGAAGATAGAAGTTTCTCCGAACTTCCCGTTTCATTTATAGCAATGGATTTCCCTCCTGTGCTTAAGATTTCAAAATGGCAATCATATCCTGAAGAGGACATGTCCCCACTCCAGGTACTAATATCAATATGTAAAAAAAAAATCGTTAACTAGATGTAGCTCTCAGCGGCACCTATTATATGTCAACAAGCTAACTGAGGTGATAAAACAAACTGTTAGTGGAGATTTAATTACTGGCCATTGAGATTTGGGCAAGAGCTGGGAATTCTAGACTCATTACTCTGGCACCGGAGGCTGCTGGAAGCAGTCATCCGCCTGGAACGAACATTTTTAATAGGTGTTTTCCTTCCCTGGGAACCAGCAATGCTCTAAAGGCCAACTCAGAAACTTTTCAAAATGGGTCCTTCCATGACGGCAGGGGGTGACACACAACCAGAGGTCAGACAGATGAAGAAAAGCAAATGAAACCGTCTCCAGGCACAAGTCGGGCTGGGTGCAGGGCCCACGGGGTCATTTTATGAAGTGATTTCTGCAGATTTAATTGTGTCGGGTTCCTGGCCAGTGGCCACTTTTCAAGCTGGCTTGAGCTCTGATTTATTATATGATACAAAACAGAGTCCTGCACTCTGTGAAGCTGACAGCGCTTCCTCCCCTCCTCCAGCTCCATGCCTAGGCCAGTTTTGATGCTCCACCCAAGTACCCCTGAGAGCTCCTTCTCTCCCACTCAAGCCCCCATGGCTCCCCCCTGGCATGGGTGCAGGTGTGGTATCTAATGAGTGGCTGAATGTAGCATGGGTGCCGGTATGACTCAGTGGTCACCTGGGAGCTGCCATGCCCCAACGTCTAGATAAAAATGGCTTTAAAGCATACCAGTTTCACCCAGTCCAGAGCCCTCTACAGAATGAGTTTACCATCTTGAGGCCATGTCGGCCCCAGGGGATTGGGGACATTCTGTATCTTTTTCAGCCTTGGCACAAAATTCAGTCACCATCTCAGTTTCTTCAAAGAAAAGCTATCTATACGCAGTAATTTGTGTGTTTGCTCATGTATGATGAGTAATGGCTATGTGTGCTCACTGTATTGTGTGGAGATCAAAGAACAACCTCGGGTATCCGCTCTTGCCTTTCACCTCATTTCAAACGGGGTCTCTTCATTTTCTTGTTTGTGTTGCATAAGCCAGTCAAGCCGGACCACTGGGGACCACTAGTCCCTGACTTTCATCCCACTGTAGAATCAAGGAGATAAATCGCATTCACGTGTGACCGTGCCAGCTTTTATGTGGGTTCTTGAGATTCAAACGTAGGTCCTCACGCTTGTATGGTAAGAGCTTATCCACTGAACCATCTCCCCAGCTCTTGCACGCAGTCATTTTAAACGGGTAGACGTTCGCAAGAACAGAGGTCTGTGAAAGGAGCCGCGTACACCAAGGACGCCTTGTCCCTCCTTGCCCTGCTTGGTTCTCCCTTCCGTGGTCCTGACTGTTGGAGCTCTCAGCCCTCCTCCTTGCCCTATACAGAAGACCTGAGTCAACTCGCTGGGGAGAAAACACTGACAGATCTTCCCTACTTTGCCGGAAAAGGGGTTTCCAGGGTGTGTTCAGCTCCGGGTGCTCAAATGAGACAGTGAACAGGGAGGTCGTCACCTGAGGGGGCTGTCCTACACTCCAAAGGACATGGCATTTTTCTCCCCATCCTCAGGGTCTTCCTCTCGTACTCATCCAGAGGGTCCTTCCAGATCATTGTTCCCAACCCAGGCTGCTACTGAGCAACTGCACACATCTCCACGGCCGGGTCTTAACTCATGATAACTGACACAGGAGACAGGGTAGAACTTGGGTAGCAGAGCTCTCTGAAGTTACCACGGCAGGAGAACAAGGGGTATAACTCAGCGGTCATCTGGGAGGGTCCATGAGGTTAGGCTGCCCATCCAGCAGCCTGGGATTTCTTAGAAGCCTCCAACTGAATCTGTTTTGGTGAAACGAACAGTGCAAAAAAAAAAAAGTGCAAGCAAGCACACTGGTGTATGTGTGAGTGCATGCGTGTGTGTGCTCTTTTTTTGAGGTAGAGTCTCACGTAGCCCAGGCTGGCACCAAGTACCCCATGTAGCCAAGGATGACCTTTAGGGTCTGATTCTCCTGCTTTCCCATCCCCAGTACTGGGAATGCCGGCAGGCACCACCATACCCAGTTCCTGTGATACTGGGTTAAGCCCAGAACTCTAGACAAGTTCTCTACCAGCTGAGCTGCATGCCTAACCCTCTGCCGTCTCTCTGAGCCTGTCGGCTTGGTTTTTTCCCCAACCTTGTTAAAATAACACACTTACTTTGATTGCTCCCCTTCTCCTTTAAAGAAAAAAAAAAGGATAAAATTTTAATTTTCTTGTCAGGTAGTTAGAACTGACTGACATCTTAATATCCCAAAATACAAAGGACTCACAATCCTAAGGTCCTGACACCAGGAAACTCTGATAAGGGGAGGTGGCTGCCCTGAATTAATGCTTTGGAGGAGCTTTACCAGCTTATACAGCTCTCTGGTCTGGTTGCCCAACCACAAAGCCTCTGCCATCACTAAAAAGGCTTTACCAATCCCTTCCTGGCCAGGGCCCCACAGAGGTCCCAGGGTACGGGAACCTGACTTCACCTTTTAAAGCAAAGAAATGCCTAACTTTATACCTGTCTCTGATGTAGGCACTTGCCATCGTGGAGAGAACAGGAGTTTCCAATCCAGTCACGTGCATCTGGGTAGACGGCAAGCAGCCTAAATTCTCGGTCTCCTGTTTTCTCATTTGATGCGTTACGGGTCTCACAGTGACCCCCATCCACATGGAAACTATATGGAGAAATGGCACAGGGGAATAAAGCTTCATCTTCCACAGAGTCCCATAAAGATTTCTTATATTCTTATTATATAGAACTCTATGAGTGAGAAAGGGGTCTAACCTTCAGGGGACTTGCAGTCTTGTAAGTGTCTAGACAGAGCTATCCAAGGACTCTGTACAGCCGAGGGTGCTCTATGTAGGTGACACCCAATGGCTGTTGGGACAGCTCAGAACTTAAGAGGACTAGCTGCTCTTGCAGAGGACCACAGTTAAGAGTCCCAGAACCCATATGTCAGCACACAACTGTCTGTAACTCTAGTTCCAGGGGATCTGATACCTCTTCTGGCTTCCATAGGTGCCAAGCACTCAGTCATGCATGTAGTACACAGTTGTACATGCAGACAACATACCTATACACATTGCTAAAATTTTAATTTAAGCTGAGCTGCAGTGGTATCATTGAAAGGACCTTTATGAAGCTGGCACCATGTGGCAGCTAGATCACTTAAATTTCTAGTGACAGTTCATTTGTATTTTAATAAATAAAGCTTGCCTGAAGATCAGAGAGTAAAACAGCCACCCTAATCAGCCTTACTGTGGTGGCACATGCCTTTAATCCCAGTAGCCACACTAGTTTGCCATAGAAACCGGGTGGTGCATGCCTTTAATCCCAGCCCTAGAGAGGACTGTAAAACAGGAGAAGACAGCTCTCTCACGCAGTCTCCTTCTGAGATTCCTGGAGACAGGATCACTGTTTCAGACTGAAGTAGAGGTAAGAGCCAGTGGCTGGCTGTCTTGCTTTTCTGACCTTCAGTTTGAACCCCAATATCTGTCTCTGGGTTTTTATTAATTGTACTACCTGAACTGAACCCAGATGACTAGATTAAAGAGGCTGGCCCTCGTGACTGGTTTGGTAACTCTGTTCCACATGGGAACCAGGACTGGGAGACAGTTCTGTAGACAGGACAAGTACGGGGTATGGGAACTTGAAGACCCGTGGTTATATTCTCAAAGCCCAAATAAAGCTGGACAGCATCACGTGTTACATTATCTGTGGTCCCAGGACTTCTTCAGTGAGATGGGAGACAGGAGAAGCCTGGCAAGTTTCTGAGCCAGCTTCTGTGTGATGGACACGCACAGAGGTGAACATGAAAAGAGCCTGGTCTAAGTAGAAGGGGAAGGCCAATGCTTGAGGCCATCCTCTGGTTTCTGATTTCCGATTTCCACATATGCACCATGATATATACACACCCATGCTCACATGTTCACACAAGAGTATTTTAAAAAACTAATCTACATGGGAAGTAGAAAAAGACAGGATCTCCTGAGTAAATTGGGAGCAAGGGATCATGGGAGAGGGTTGAAGGGGAGGAGGAGGAATGGAAGGGAACAGAGAAAAATATGTAGCTCAATAAAAACAATAAAAAATAATAAAATTTAAAAACACTACCTAAAAAAAACAAACAAAACAAAACCACAACTAAAAACAAAACAAAACAAAAACTAGGAAATAAACCAGGCATGGTGGCACATGCTTTTAAGCTCAGCACTTGGGAGGCAGACGCAAGTCGATTTCTGAGTTCGAGCCAGCCTGGTCTACAAAGCTATTTCCAGGACAATACAGAGAGAAACACTACCTTGGGGGAAAAAAAAACTAGGAGATAATGTTTACTTTTCTAAAAATTCTGTGATCACAAAATGGTAGTGCACACTCCAAATCCTAACACTTGGGAGACAGAGGTAGACAGCTCACCGTTAGTCTGGAGTCAGCCTGGACTACCTAGGCAGTTCTAGGCCAGCCAGATCTCACTCTACATAGTGAGAACCTGTCTCAAATATTAACTAACTAATCTGGTACGTGCCCCTTTGCTAATATAGTTGGATAGCATGTGTTTACCACGTCCCAGGTCTGCATGGGGCACTGGAAGTGTTCACACAGATGACAGATGCCATCGTGTCCACTTCACAGACAGGGTCACTTGAGTCGAGAAAGACAGAAGCCTGGGAAGAAAGCTCCGGAGGACACTAACTTCCCAGGCTGGCATCTCCAGGCTTCACGAGAGGCCATCCTTTCCCTTTCTCTCCCTCATAGCCCCCAGAGAGCAGACCTGGGGGTTGGATGCTGTTTCACATTCGTGTCTCCCTTCACCTTCACGCTGCCTGTTCTAGGCATCCAGGCAAGCTTGTTGACATTCAGGTCTCAGCTGAGCAGTCAACTGCTCAGAAAGCCTTTCCAGGCTCCCTTACCCACCCACCTCCAACCCCCTACCACCCAATCTTTCTGAGTTATCGCCGCAATGCAAATCACCGCCTGACTTCTTTGTGTATTGTCTTCTACTTAAGCGAAACGTCTAGAACTTCTAGAAAAAATGTGGTCATGACTCTACCTGTTATGCCTGGAATAGTGACTGGCACATAGTAGGTGCTCAACTACAACTACTCTGGATGGTGAATAAATAAAGCCCCCTTCTCTAATACGCAGAGAGAGGAAGTGGCAGGAAGAGTAGCAGTTCAAACGGAAAGAAGTGTGAGTTCTAATGCTCACACCGGGGCGCCAGGCCTCAGTTTCTCCTCTGCGGACTCAGAGAACTCCACCCACAAAAGGACCTGAGGAAGAAGGTGCCGGGAACCAAGTGAGAGCCGTGGTGAGGACGCTTTGACAAGTGAAAACTCGAGTTAAGTGGGAGATGTTATTATCTGCCGCCATCTGGTTGACTCTAATCTTTTCCCTCGGTGAGAGGACCTATTGATTGCCGCTTGCTGGAGGAAGCTCTCGCTGTCTAATCACTGCCCAGCTCAGCCTGTCACCGTGTCCTCGACAGTCAGCACGCCCTGACACTGACCCCTGATGCCACAGCCCTCTGCGTGCCGCCAACCCAGCGCTCTTCACCCAGCGTAGAGGGGCAAATCTCCTGGGATGGGAGGGGCTATTTTCCTTTTGGCAGGGAGCTGAAGTCCCCACTGGGTAGGGAGAAGCCAGAGCCTGGTGTTTGCGGCAGCAGACAATGGCCCAGGAAATGCCACCATCTCCCTGAGCCAACGCCTGCATCAAGCAGAGATGGGTCCTGGGAAGATACAGTAATTAGACGTCTTGGGCCCTGGCACCCGATAGAATATTCTTTGCAAACTTTTCTGGCCTAAAGGTAAGGAGCGAGAAGAAATCATTTCTGTACTGGGAAACAGTCATAATTAATGGCGGAGAAGCATGAGCGGTTCATGCTCAAATGTTGAAACAGTAGAGAGAGGAACTATACCCACGTTTCCCAACTCTCTTGGATTACACAAACAGCCACCATCCTCACAGGGCCAACCCTGGCTATTGAGTTTAAACTAGCCTCAAAGGTATCTAGGTTTAAGACACTTGTCACTGTGTGTGTGTATTTGTGTATGAGATTGAATGTGTGTGGATGAGTGTATGTGAGAGACAGAGCCAGAGAGAGAGAGATAAAGAGAAAGCGAGAGAGAGCAAGAGAGAGAGAGAGAGAGAGAGAGAGAGAGAGAGAGAGAAGGTTCTGAGGGCGTCAGAGGAATATCTTGTGGGTATTGTCCCTCGGGAACTGGCAGGTTCAGCTAGTTGCCAGCAGGATTTCAGGGACCCACTGTCTTCTCCTACCATATCATCACTGTGGGGGTTACAAGCTTACATCCCCATGTCCCGCTTCTTACAGGGCTCTGAGAATCTGAACTCAGGTTCTCTGGTTTGCAGGGCCATCACTTTACCAACGGAGCCCTCCTCAGACCTGAAGCTCTGTTAGAGTAGGGGTTGATACTGGGAGGCAGAGCACTTGCCTGGGACTAGTGAGGCCCTGGGGTTGATCCCGGTACAAAAAAAAATTACCTTATAGAATTAAAAAAAATCTTTGCCATCAAAGTAAATAAATACAATTTTAATTAAGAGCATAAGGATACATTAGAGAAAGTATATCAGTTGTATATCTGCAATTCTGTTTCAAGTTCAGTTCCTCAGAAAATAAAGAAATCTGGTGAAGCTCCAGCTAGATATGGCAAAGGTTAGTTGCCTGACTTGGTGAACACTGGCTTGGGCGAGCAAACGTCCTGGGGTCGCTTTCTCTGCTCATCTTAATGGTCTGCTCCTAAGTCACCACGTGCTCTAACGTTGTTACAGCCCTTTACCTTTTCGCTAAAAGGATTCTTACTGTGCAGTATCTTCAAATGACTCTCAGGTAACTCTATAGGACCTAGGTGATCTGATAGTTGGAGAGCCTGGGGTTCATAAATGGGGATTTTTTTGCCTGCGAGAATTGTAGGAAGATGTGGTACTAGCTGATGACATCTTGAGTTTTGGTTTAGAGGTGTGGTCGTGTTATGTTGTCAATAGGCTGGACTTACACTCTTTTTGTTTGTTTGCTTGTCTTTTTTGCTCTTTTGTTTTTCAAGGTATGATTTCTCTTTCTCTGTGTAGCCCTGGATGTCCTGGAACTCCCTCTGTAGACCAGTCTGGCCTCGAACTCAGAGATCTGCCAGCCTCTGTCTCCCCAGTGCTAGGATTAAGCCCATGCCCAGCTTAGACTTAAACTGTTGAAGTAGAAATAGTCCTTCTGTCTCAAGTAGTTTTGTAGGCATTATCTAGACCGTGTATGTGCATGTGCGTGTACATATGTGTTTAGTTGTTTTGGGGAAGTGTCATTTGTTTGGTTGAGATTGGATCTCATGTAACCCCAGCTATTTCATTACATAACCCCAAACTCACTTTGGTAGTGCAGGCCCACTTTGAATTTCGGATCCTCCTGCCTCTATCTACAAAGGGCTGGGAATGCAGGCTGTGCCATGGGCCCAGAAAGGACATTGTTTTAAACGTACTCATGAATCAGAAAGAAACTAAGGGATGTTCAGAATCCAACAACTAGGTGAAAGTGGAACACTGGGAAATAACTGGAGCACAGACATGCACTTTGATCTTAGAAGCTTAGCCAAATCAGGTAAACGTGGGCTTCCCCAAAGCTTATAGTATTTTATAAGAGAGATCTGTCTTATATAAAAGAGTTTAATTAGGGTTGTCCCCCACAGAGAACAACACTCCTCCCAGAAACCTTAGGTTTACAAAAGTCCTGGTGACAGGTGTGAAATATCTCCCTCAATTTTTTTTTTTGCTTTGTTTTTTTTCCAATCAGGGATATTTTGGGAGAACCCTAAAACAATACAGACTATTGATCTTGGTCATCCACCAGAATGGGATGGTAAGATCCTGTTTTCTGAAAATACTGCACCCCTGAATCACAGAGAAATCCAGTTGGTTCTTCCTCCTTGCTGGCTGGCTTTCACAGGACCAGGAAGTTTGATTTAGGCTGCTGGGAAGAAAGCCATCAATAGTCTTACCCAGAATCTGGACCCCAACAATGACCAGCACAGCAAGACAAGTACAACGATGTTGGGGGGAGGTAATGGTCTGCCTTCTGATCGGATGTAAGGCTCTCCGCTCGGGAGGAAACATATGCCTGCAACTGTAAACCTGGCCAAGAGCCCACGGGTGGGGAACTCACAGGACCCAGATGTTCATCCTCTACTGTGAGTCTGCTAAGTGGACATAGTATTACATAGTATTATAAATACACAGCTGTAGCTCTATACCCCTAGATTAGTGCACAATGGTGGTTAACGCAGAAGCTCACAACCTGCCAAAGTGCAGAGAGTAGCTGTCAGTGAGGTGTTCAGCCACAAATGAGACATGTATATCAGTTCTCCCACTCCCAACATCATTTCCCCAAACTCAGGGACCATGGGGGAAAAAAGGGACAAAATATTGTAAGAGCCAGAGATCCAAGAGGGCCTCAGTGAAACAGCCTTTTCTGCAGTCTGTTCTCACTGTGGTGATGCCCCTCTGTGTTATACAGATCAGTAAACCAAGGGCTGGGATGCAGCTCATTGGTAGAGTGTTTCCATAGCACGCAAAGGGCTCTGGGTGGAATTCCCAGCACTGGAAAGACAGGGGGGGGGGGGAGAGGAAGAGAGGGAGAAAACGTCATCTCAGTTAGTCCACAGAGAGTCCAGATCCAGGTCTTCTATACCCGAATCTATCTTTGAGATTTACCATTCTAGCAGCCATGTTTACCTCCCATACCTGTGTGACCTGCCATTTCGAATACAATTAAGAAAAAAAAAATCTTAAAATCAGCTAGAGAGGGAAAACACTACTTTTAAAGGACTAATTCTTACGGTAGCAATGGCTCCCCCACCCCAGCAACAGTGGAAATTAAAAATAACCTCAGTGTACTGGCAGGACATGCTTAGCCACCTTAAAGCCTGGATTTAGAGAAACAAGTTTCAGCTGGATGTGGTAGAGGCAGGGGGATCATCAGCCTAAGACCAACTTAGGAGACTCTATCTCAAAAAAAAAAAAGAGAGAGAGAAAAGAGAAGAAAAGAGGAGAGAGAGAGAGAGAGAGAGAGAGAGAGAGAGAGAGAGAGAGAGAGAGAGAGAGAGAGAGAGGGAGAGAGAGAGAGAGAGAGAGAGAGAGAGAGAGAGAGAGAGAGGAGAAGAAATAGAGAACAAACAAACACAAGGTTTCGGGTAACGAAGTGGGAGTTGATCTGGGAGGGGTGGGGAGAAGAAGTAAGCATGATCAAAACACATAGCACAAAATTCTCAAAGAACTAATAAGAAAACATTTAAAAACGAAACAAACCAAGGGCCAGGACAGTTTGTGGCAGAGCATCTGCCTATGTGTAAGACCCTAGGTTTGATTATCAGCACTTCAAAACAACCTTTTTCCACATACATTTCCAGTCCAGTTCCTTTCCCTTCTGTCCCTCTCTGTCTCTCTCCTTCTTTTTGAGGTTGAGGTGGGAGTGTATTCTGAGACAGGGTCCTCACATAACCCAGACTGAATTCCCTACACAATCAGGGAAGGATGGCTGTTTCCCTTGCTTGTACCTCCCAAATGTTGGAATCACAGGTATGTGACACCATGCCTGGTTCAGTTCAACTAACTTGTGTGTGTGGGTGCATGTAGGGGATGCATGTGGGGAGATTCATGCGTGTGTGGGGGGTGCATTGGGTGTGGAGAACATGTGTGGGGGTGCATGTGGGGGGTGAAGGTGCACATGGGGGTGCATTGTGTGGGGTACATGTGTGTGCGGTGCATATGGGGGGTGCTTGTGGGGGGGTACATGTGTGTGGGGTGCATTTGAGGGGGTACATGTGTGGGGGGTGCATTGTGTGGGGTACATGTGTGTGGGGTGCATTTGAGGGGGTGCATGTGTGCGGGGATTGATATGCATAGGTGCATATGGAAGCCAGAGGACAATCTCAGGCGTTGTTTCTCAAGTGCCAGCTACCTTTTTCCCCCCTGATAGTGGACTCTGGCCTGGAATAGTTCTCCAGAACTGGAATTACAAACAGGCACCATGTGACTGGCTTTTTTGTTGGTGGTGGTGGTTTGTTTTTCAAGCCCTGGAACTCACTCTGCAGACCAGGCTGGCCTTGAACTCACAGAGATCCACCTGCCTCTGCCTCTGCCTCTGCCTCTGCCTCTGCCTCTGCCTCTGCCTCTGCCTCTGCCTCTGCCTCTGCCTCTGCCTCTGCCTCNCAGAGATCCACCTGCCTCTGCCTCTGCCTCTGCCTCTGCCTCTGCCTCTGCCTCTGCCTCTGCCTCTGCCTCTGCCTCTGCCTCTGCCTCTGCCTCCTGAGTGCTGGGATTAAGGTATGTGCCTCTCGGCTTTATTGGCTTTTTAACATGTGGGTTCTGGGGATCAGACTCTGATCCTCGCATTTTCAAGGCAAGCGAATTACCCACGGAACTATCTCCCTAGCCTCAGCTGCTGCTGTTGTTTGTTCTTCTGATGGACTTTCTGAAAAACAAAATCGCGTAGTTAAAACAAACAAACCAGACTGTGGGATGCAAACCACAGCAATCATTGGAAGGGGAATTTGAAATTTAAATGATGATATGGTAGCTTATTCGTGGCTGCCGGGAAACAAAGTATACCTGTTGAAAAGCAGATTAATGCTTTGACCCAGGGTCTCTTTTGACATCTAGCTGGAAGGGATACAGCCTACCATGACAGAGAAGGCAGACTAGCCAGAGTGGGAGGAGCAGGAGGCTGCTGCCCATGCACGTCTGCAATCTGCCGCAGAGGGCATTGAATACTGGTGCTAGCTGCCTCCTTTTGCTGTGCCTAGAGCCCCAGTCTGGTGGAATGATGCTACCCGCTTAAGTGACCTATTCTAGATAAGCTTTCGCAGACATTTGTCTTCAAGGAGATTCTAGGTGCTGTAACACTGACAGTGTAAGCCATCACGGGCAAAGTTCCTCAATAAAGCTCAGCATCTGACTTAATCAGGTAACAAGGCCAGGCTTAATTTAGCCTGAGTCTGGCTACAGCCCCAGCTGGCAACATCAGCAAGTGAATCAAATTTAAACTAATTTTCAGTTTGTGGTGGCACACACCTTTAATCCCAGCACTAGAGAGGCAGAGGCAGGCTGATGTCTGAATCTGAGGCCAGCCTGGTCTACAGAGTGAGTTCCAGGGCAGTCAGAGCTACACAAAGAAATCTGTTTCAAAAACTAACAAACAAAATTTAAGAGAATTTAGAGAGATGTCAACAAAAGCAGTGATTAGGTACAAAGAGACACTGGCAATATTTCCATGATCCTTGTGATTTTGTTCCTAGAGATTGATTGGCGTGGCCAGGATGCATAAGCAGGAAACGTGAAGCAACGGGCCAGAGGGTGAAGAGCTCTTATCTGCTCGTGTTCTGGCCTCTTCGGTCCCAGCTGTCTTACTCTGCTAGAAACAATAGAGTTCAGTGAGAAAAGAGACAATTTAGAAGAACACATTAAATGTAGCATGGGGGTGGGGGAAAGAGTCACAGCTTTCTAAAGATCAGATTCGCAGATTCGCCTTTAAGGTAGTCATTGCAGTTGAGGGAACTGTGGTGCCCAATCTCCATCATCAACTTGATGATATCTAGAGTCACCTGGGAGACTGGCCTCTGGGTGATGCCTAGCAGGGTTTATCTCGACTAAGTTAACCGAAGTGGGAAGGCTACTGTGGGTGACACCATTCCCTAGGCTGATTTGCTAAACAGTCTAAAGAGGAAAAAAGTGAGCTGAGCACCCACGTTCATTTGTGATCTAAGCTGACTATGATTACAGTGTGCTCAGCTGCCACAGACCTCCGCAGCTGCGACTTCCCACCTCGACGGACTCTGACCTCAGCCACTGAGTCAAAATTAGCCTTTTCTTCCTCAAGCTGCTTTTGTGAGAACACTTTGTCATAGCAGCAGCAAAAGATGTTAAGACACGAACCGAACCCCGTTCTGCAGCATTCAGGAAAAGCTTGCCTTTGGTCCCCTTCAAGGAGTGCTCCTGTGAACCCCCTTCTGCCTTTGAATGGAAACCGCAAGTGGGTGGGAGCTGTCCTGACGTGATTCATTGATTCCACAGGGACCCTCCATTTGTCCCACAGCCACTTCCTGGGTGCTTCGGTTTTTATATGAATTGACTCTGTGTGCTGAAACAAACCGCAATACTTCCTTGGTCCTTCCATCCCCGACCTGGCTGATGGTGTGATTGTAACTGAGCTGGGAAGGGGCTCTGGTAAAAAGGGCTCGTGAACTATGGGCAGTCAATCCCATGACCCTCGGAGGGCCTGATGGAAAGCGGCCATTTTTTCTCTTACACCCTGTAGGCATTGCTGTCACCACCTCAGCCTGCAGCCACCTTCTGAGTAAGCGTGAACTCAAGGAAATATAATTGTGTGTGATCTGAAGTCATTCTCATCTCTGAGTCTCTAAGCTGCCTATTGATTTTTGAAGGGATTCTCCCTGCCCTGAGCTTGGCCAATATAGTTCTGGTAGGTCTTTTCCCTTCTCCCCCACTCCCTCTGCCTTGCTGAAAACCTCTAGATTACATTCCTAAAGCTAGCCACCAAGGTCTAGTCCCTAATTTGGTCACTTCCTTCTCCTAAGGCTGACTACCAAGATCCAGCTATCAAGGTTTTCAAGTCCAGCCATTAAACACCCCCTTTGGCTGCCCTAATTAACATGCCAATCAAAATCAAACACCTCATCCTAACACGGGGTTTCCATTTACCTTATAAACTGTCATTCACCTATGTATGTATCCCATCTATCTCTAGATACAGTCCTTTGTCCCCTGGGACAAACACCCTTTCCCTCTCCCTTGTCCCTTTCCTCTTCTCCCTTTGTCCTCTATCTCCTGGCTTTGTCTCTTATTCCCTGTCCTTTGACCCTCTGGGGCAAATAAACCTTCTTTGTGCTGAGAACTTGGTCTTGGAGTGTTTGTGCCAATATCGGTCCCTTCAATTTTTTAATTTATTGAGTGTAAACCTTTTTTTCCCCCAGCTTTGATTGGAGGTATGATCCTTCACCGTGGCTTCATTTAGAAACACCTGAAAGAAACTGAAGAAAATGTCTTATGCAGTGGGGTCTCACCAAGGCTGATGGGATTAGGATGTCTAGTGTGAGGCCCTGCCTGCAGCACTCTTGTGAGCTCCCCTCAAAGACCTTGATGTACAGCGAGGGCTTGAACTCTGAGCCTCTTCCAGGTCTGCAAGTCTGTGCTCCCCAGACCTGAAAGACTGCACACAGCCTTGGGGTGCAGCACAGATGTATTTTGTGAGGAACACCAGAACACAGTACATTGACCTCAGCCAAAGTCCTATGATGGTCATTGCCTTGTGGTGTCCCAAATCAGAGAAGTGCAGGCCTCTGAGAGCATTCTGGTATTTTAAGGGGAAAACTAGACCAAACCTTAGAAGTCTAGGTAATAGGCAACAAGATGCACCATTAGAATCCTCTTTTCTATTTTTATTTACATTTATTTTTTCAAGATTTTTTTAAAAATGTGCATTGGTATTTTGCCTGCATACCTGTGTGAGGTTGCCAAATCCCCCGGAACTGAAATTACAGACAGTTGTGAACTGTTATGTGGGTGCTGGCTCCCAACCCTGGAGCCTTCTCTCTAGCCCTTATTTCCATTTTGAAAGAGTAACGAGGTAAGACCGTGAGTGTAATTCAGTGGTAGAGTACTTGCTTAGCACCTGAATCCCCAGCACCACAGAAAAGAAGAGTTCTGTAAAAACAAAAGAAACTCAAAGTGCCTGCAAGGTTAAGCAACCTGGCGAGTGGGTTGTGGGGTCGAGAATTAATCTCAACTGTTTTGTATCCATCACAGCCCCTTGGCCCAAGTGAGGGCTGCGTTTCCAGAAAGAAGACGAGAAGCCTATCCACAGCAAGCCCACTATCGGATCGCAGGCTACTGAGTCCTCAGAGAAGACCTCCATCCAACAGGAGTTGACTCTGAAGACAGCTGAGCTCTGGCCTCCTGTGCAGGGAGACAGTGCTCTCGACTGCCACACATCAGGCCGCCAGTCACAGTTGGTATTTTACAGTCCACTAATTAGGCCATTTTAACTAATTTGTTTGCATTTTGTATGAGCAAGTTGGGCTTTTGGATTGACTAATGTAATTGCAGCTGGGTTCTGCCAAACACAAATTACTCAGTCTAGTGTGGGCTAGAGAGAAAAGCAAATATTTAATAGACATCAATACCCTTGTAGCTTTTTAGTGGCGCCTTTTCCCCCCTATGAAAGTTGAAATGATTTCTCCAGCATCTGATTGAACTTTCATGTTAGAGAATTATTTTTTAATCATTTTTTAAAAAATTATGAGGCAAAGGCTATAGTGCCTCTGTTGGGTTTTTTTCTCTTATCCATTTACCCCTAAGCTCAGGACACTCACAGAACTTCTCCGGTTTCCAGGCCAGCTCCCCACCATCTTTCTGCTTCGGCTACTCCACCGACATCCAGGCAATCTGTATGGTAGATGGTCACAGCTAGCAGGGACCCGGTTGAGTACCTGATGCGGCAGCTCTCAAAGCATATCCCCGGTCCAGCAACTTCAGTCATGTCTGAGAACTTGCTGGAAAGATGGCACCTTTGGGTTTTCTGAATCAGGAATCGTGCGGTGGGACCAGCAGGCTCCGTAACCAGCTTTCCAGGGGGTTCACATTCATGCTAAACTCGGAGAACCACTCACGTGCTTCAACGGTCCCATTTTACAGATGAGAGGAACGAGGCCTGGGAGAAGCCTATGCTTCCAGTCATGGCTCAGATTCGGTCTCTCTCTCATTGGCAAGCACAAGGTCAGCACAGCATGGCTTCATGGTGCGCTCAGCCGTCAGTACAGCTCTGCTGACTAATGGGATGAACGGAAGCCCTGGAATTTGATTTCACTCCCTGAGAATGTTCTTTTGTTGTGGGGACAGGTATAAAAAAAATAGGGCTTTCTGGCTTGTGAGTCAGAACACAGCTGATGCTCAGTCCTCAGTTCTGAGACCTGGCCTGAAGATAGCCCCTTCACTGCCTTGCTCCCAAGTCACAGGCAGGTCTGGTTCCCTGCTCCTAGGCCAGTGGCTTGACTGGTCCCAGTCTAAGAATTGTTTCTGAGCTCTCAGATCCTGACAGCAACTGAGTTTATGTTTGATCAGTGACCTTAGTTCAGGCAGTAGATGGGAAGAAGGGAGCAGAGCTCCGAGTTATGAGTAAAAGGGATATTTGAAGAGAATTTGCTAGAAGTGGGGTGGGGGGGGGTCAGAGCTGGGCAGTGGTGGCACACATCTTTAATCTCAGCATTCAAGAGGCAGAGGGAGGTGACTCTCTGAGTTCAAGACCAGAACAGCCAGGGCTACACAGTAAAACCCTGTTTCAAAAAACCAAAAGAGAGAAAAAAAAAAAAAAAAAAAAAAAAAAAGGAAGGAAGGAAGGTGGGTGAGGTTTAGAGTGAGAGAAAGTTAGTTCCCTTGCAAACCAATGGAGCTCTGCTGTCTGAGCCTGAATCCACTCTCCTTGGCCCCCTCTCTACAGCTCTGCTCACCCTCTAGGAAGTGAGAAGAAGAGAAGAGCAAATGGCGCCCACAACTTTTGAACAAACAAGAAACTCTCTCCAGAGAAAGTTCTTAGGTGACAAATTCTGCTAAATTCGTCTATGAACCAGGCAACTAACAGAGACAACAACCCTTTGGTTCAGCAACTTCCGGGAGCTTAAGTTTTCTTAGGAACTCTGAGTTCGTGACACAGCTGCCCAAGGCCCTTCCTCAGCTGGCTACCTCCCTACCTCCACTACCGCTGCAGAGCCCACAGCCGGTGTCCCAATGCTTTGTACATGGCCCCAGGCTGCCTTGGCATCCTCCACGTCTCTCTGAGACCTGTCCCATTAAAGTCACTTGAGAGGTTGTCAGTTCTGTCTGCAGAGGATTGGAGCAAAAGATATCGTACTGTAGTGTTAGCTCCTAAGACAAGATTTGCAGTGGACTAACCCACAGCAAGTCCCCACCACCGGAAGACAAGTCCTTCCGGGACAAGTTGTGACCCACTAGGGTTTGGAGCAGGCCCCACAGTTTACAGACAAGAAAACTGAGGGGGGGCGGGGGCTGTAGCAAAGCAAATGGGTGTCCGCTGGTCTTGATGTGGGGAAACACTGAGTACACATTACTTTCATGAACACAAGGCAGTAGGAGAGTAAGTGAACAGGTGAGTGGGAGAGCACCTGTTTCTGGTCCCAAGCCTTCTTTTTTAAAGATGTATTACTTGTTTTGCCTGCTGTGTGTGTGTGTGTGAGAGAGAGAGAGAGAGAGAGAGAGAGAGAGAGAGAGAGAGAGAGAGAGAGAGAGCGCCCATGCGCGCCATGAGCCCATGAAGGTCAGAAGAGGGCAGGGGATTCAGTGGAATTAAAGCTACAGACAAGCCAGGTGGTGGTGGTGCACACCTTTAATCCCAGCACTCAGGAGGCAGAAGCAGGTGAATCTCTGTGAGTCTGAGGCCAGCCTGGTCTACGGAGCGAGTTCCAGTACAGCCACGGCTATACAGAGAAACCCTGTCTCGAAAAACCAAAACCACACCAAACAAAAAGTAGCTGCTCCTTCTGCCGTGGACTCCTTGGGGTTCTCTTGTATTTGTAATCTCATGTTGTGTTCTTTTTGAGGTGTATCTGTATGTGCTACACTGGTACTGTATCCCCGAGTCACATCCCCAGTCCTCACATTTTTGAGACGAAGTCTCACTATATGATTCAGGCTGGCTTTGAACTCACCATGTGATCCTCCCGCTTCTGCCGACTGAGTGCTAGCATGAGCCACCATACCCACGCTGACTCTTACTTCTAATGCTGCCATTGCCTGGGTTTTCTTTCTTACAATGAGGATATTCCCTGAGTTTGTTCCAGAGCTTGGTACCACAGACGCGTCTAACGAATTCTCTAAAACCCAACTGAGTCCAGGCTTTCTAAATGCCAGTCCCCTTGCCAAGCCTTGCTGCCTGCAAGAGACAGCCTATATGCTCCGTCAGCAGAGTCCAGACTCACCCACCCCCGGGGATTCTGACTTAAACAAGTTAGGCTTCTGCTAATGTGCTTTCCCTAGGGCTTCCCTGTGGAGATCTGAAAGGCTTCCAGACACATTTTCACCTCATGTGTTTCCGAGTTAAAGAATTTAAATGTAAAGGCTTATTTTACTAACAAATAATTGTCAGTCACCACCCAGGAGTGAGGCAGTGCTCTAGATGCCAAGGATATGCCAGCGAAGAAAACAGTGACGGTGGTGTCCTGCTCCTGTAGACTTCCATGCTAGGCCAAGGAGATGGAAGCGCATCCGCCGATAACTTCAAAGGAGGAGAGCACTGGAGACAGTGAGATGCAGAGAAATGGGGTGAAGTACCTTGAGGGGCCAAGGTAGACAGAAGTAGGCTGCATTTGATGAGAAAGACCCAGCTATGGGGATGTAAGGAAAGAAAAGCCAAGGTAGAAGGAAACTGCTCAAAGGTCTCAGGGCAGGGTGGACTCTGTGTCCAGAGGTAGACCAAGTCTGGTGGCCTAAGTGCAGGAGCTGAAGGGGTCCAGACTATGATAGCAGCATCGTAGGTCTTTGCATCTGTTTTACCGTCAAGGGAAGCTGGTAGGTGAGACCTTAAGAAGAGGGGACCGCCAGGTTCACAGGCGCTATCTGCTATAGTGGTTGCTTAGGTTGTTTTTATGAAGCCATTGGACGTGAATAGGCATGAGCAGTGCTAGCTACAGGGTGAGCCCTCCCACGCTAAGTATGAGCCAGTAGGCACAGAAGGACCCCTATGGCACCTTCTGCTCATACTGACCTAGTCCTCTTCTGCATGCTGCCTGTACCTGTACTGTGCTCTCTCTGCCTTCCTGCCTGCCAGGAAGGAGAAGTACACAAACTCCTAAAGGGCCAGAGAGTAAACATTTTAGACTTTGCTCAGGCTGCTGTGGTAGCAGGAAAGCAGTCACAAACCTACAAAAATGGGTAACATGGATGTTCTCCAAAAGAGACAGTTTATAACTAACTCCAGGTGGCCTTCAGAATTGGCCCATGAACCATAACCTCTTGCTGGTCTAAACAAGGTTTGTTATAACAATGCCATTATAATGGGACTTAAGAGATGAAACGAGGGGCATGATGACACATTGGCTGAAAACATGGAAAAAAATAGAACCAGAGGGACTCTCAGAGCATGGGTCTTGAAGACAGAGCCTCAAGAGAGTTAAGCTATTAAATATGTGCGATGCTATTTGATTGACAGCAGACTTTGGTCTAGACACCCAATTCTAGAAATGTAGCACGGGAGAAATTGGGAGAGTGAGGAAAAGGTTGTGTGAGAGCTGAGATATTATATCCTGCTCAGGTCACTGATGTAGTTGAAGATGAGATAGTTCCAGTCCCAGTTTTTCTGAGCTATGACAGAAGGTAAATCAGATACAGAACTTCGGGCTCACCAAGATAGGAGAAATAATAGAGTAGTTTCTCTGAACTTGTCAAATATAAACAGACTGGATATTGTACACTGTATGAAGATATATTTCTTTGGAGAAAGCTGCATAGGCTATTTCATTTTCAACTCCATCAGAGACTTGGGAAGGATATAATATCACCTGAGTAAACAGGAAGTGCAGAACAAACAACTTCCAAAACTATAGAAATAAGAGAGACAGCTAGAAGCTTGGATAGTCACAAAAGTTTCCCCTGCAATGTTGAGGCATCCATCTTCAGCCTACCAGCCTAGAATATCTGACAGACTTTCCTGTGAAGTAGGAATTTTGAAGGACTGTCTTACCTTGTCTTGGCAAAGTTCAACAGTTGCCTTTTTTTTTGCATCTTGCTTGTCCGATTTCGACAGCATACTGTCATCAGTTAAAGCAAGGTCATATTCTTGCCTTAGGTGGCTAGTTTTCCACATAGAAAGTAAACCTCCATTTGGAGATTCTTTGATGACAGTTATTGTTGGTTTTTTTTGAAGTAAATTGGTGCTATCAGGAATAGACAGGCTTGTCTTATTGTCATGAAAAGCTTTATGCTATTAAAACATAGGTCTTTGAAGTGTTTAAAGACCATCTAAAATTTATTTCTATTTAACCTTGAAAACATAACTAACATGACTATAAGCTTGGTTATTAGAGATGTCTAACTACTAACCTATTTATTATCCTAAATAGCTTTTAAGGACCAGAAGTTTATATTACATTGTTAAATGGGGTGCACAGGTAAAACACCTTAAACAAGAGTAAAAGCATATATACAGTATAACAAAAACAACCCTGAATTTGCATCAATATACAAAAATCCATACCAACTTGAGATGTGACTATTCAAAAGTAGACTCAACGATCCACCCTTTTATATCATCATTTCTATACTATACCCCCCTTTGTCCTTCAGAAAGAGATCCCTAAAGATCTAACCTCCTTTGTTCAGTTTTTTCTCTGACCATGACCAATAACAACTTATAATCAACCCTTCCCCAAATGATGACAAACATCCATAACCCACAAATGACAGAAAAACATCCCCCCACCTCTTGGAAATGTGGGCATTGTGTTCTCTAGACTGCTTCCTGTTATCTAGGGGCAACAACATCTTTAGGAGACCCTGAGAAAATTGGGATAATGATCAAGTCCTGGGAGAGCTAGTTGTACTATTTTATGTTTAGTCTCTGTGTGATGGGAAAGTGTAGAACTTATCTGAAGTCTTGGCTAGATAATCTGTGAGGCTGAACTATCTCAGCAGTTTTGAAATTGTTCTGGATGCTGAATTTTGAGGAAACTGCAACAGAGACATTCTGAGAGACTAGGTCACTTGGGCTACTTGACTCCATTGGTATCTGGTTCACAAGAATGGAATATGCAGTAGGCAGAGGTCAGTGAAAGATTCGTTGTTGTTGTTTTATGTTTGAGCAGGTAAATGGCATCTGTGAACTTTATATCTGTTTGGACTATATAGCCGGGCCTCAATCCATGCTATGTGAAAGGCTGGCATGTAACAATAAGTCGTGAGGACTCTGTAGTCAACAAGATTTATCATGTCTCATCAGTCTTAGAGCTGTTCCCATGTCGAGGGATCAGCATATATGTCACATGTCCTGTAGTCTTTCTTGGCTTTTTCTATAGCCAAGATCCTCAGGAGATCTCCCCCTGTCGAATCTGATCTCCATTAACTTTGAAGGAATCCATAGCTTTCCATTTCCTGTGGAAACAAAAGCAAAACGTCTTACCCAATGTAACATATTTTCTGACTTCCATTTTGAAGTTAAGACATTCTCTTCTTTTTGTTTTGTTTTGGTTTTGGTTTTGGTTTTTCAAGACAGGGTTTTTCTGAAGCTTTGGAGCCTATCCTGGAACTAGCTCTTGTATACCAGGCTGGCCTCGAACTCACAGAAATCCACCAGTCTCTGACTCATGAGTGCTGGGATTACAGGCATGTGCCCCCACCACCTGGCAAGACATTCTTAAAATATATAGGCTGAGCCAGGCGGTGGTGGTGCACGCCTTTAATCCCAGCACTCGGGAGGCAGAGGCAGGCGGATCTCTGTGAGTTTGAGGCCAGCCTAGTCTACAAAGGGAGTTCCAGGACAGGGTCCAAAGCTGAAGCCCTGTCTCAAAAAACCAAATATATATATATGCTGGTTTGATTTAGCAGTTTCCAGAATCCAATGTCTCTCAACACTATTGCTTTTTGCTTGTTAGCGTTTTAAAATTCAAAGCCAAAAAGGCACCATATAGGACCCAGACACCTTTCTGCATGAGAAGGGTGACCCTTTGTTCTGGCTGCCTGGCTAGCTTACACTGGAAATAATCACACAGAAACTGTATTAATTAAAACACTGCTTGGCCAATAGCTCTAGCCTCCTACTGGCTAACTCTCACATCTTGATTTAACCCATTTCTATTAATCTATGTTCACAACGAGGTCATAGCTTACTGGGAAAGATTTAACATGTCTGACCTTGCGCCATGACGCTCTCTCCCTCTGCTTTCTTCCTCCCAGAATTCAGTTCTGTCTTCCCTGCCTACCCAAGTTCTGCCCTATCAGGCCAAGCAGTTTCTTTATTCAACCAATGAAAGCAACACATAGACAGAAGGACCTCCTACACCAACACCTTGTATATTTCCCATCATAACATGACTTATTCTTTTCTACATTACTTTATTTTTCTATTTAAAGATGTTATTATTTTTAAACATTTTTTCTAGGACTGACTATACCCATTTTCTTTCTTTTCTTCACCTAAACCTATTCAAACATATTGTATCTGTTTTGAGATTTCTTTGCTCTGGACCTGACTTTACTAAGCACCTACAGTGTTCTCTGACCATGCGAGACAAATCCTAAACTCTTTGGCTAGACTCTCTGCCATGTGGCTTTGATGGAGCTGATGGCTGGCTTTGCCTCCTTCAGGTCCAACTAATCATCCCAGCTGCACCTAACTGCCCCAGTTCTGGGAAGCTGCTGTGTCCATGCTGTGGTGGGCATTTCTACCTAGTCTTCTGCTGCAGAGTAGAGCATGGGCTCACCTCTGTACACTGGGAGCAGTGGGCTCTGTGTATGTACCCCACACTGAGTGTTAAATGTGGCTAGTCCTTCCTGTCCTAAAAGCCAGCTCACAAATGACAACATGGAGACTTTCTAATTATGAAAGCTCGACCTTAGTTTAGGCTTGTCCCACTAGATCTCATAACTTAAATTAACCCATTTATTTTAATCTGTGCTCTGTCATGTGACTAATCACCTCATCTCTCCACACTACCCAGGCTGCTTCCTCTGAGACTGGCTGGTGACCCACCTTCTTCTTCCCAGAGTTCTTTCTCTGCCAGGAAGTCCCAACTATACCTCCTGCCTAGCTATTGGTCATTAACTATACCAATTAGAAAAATGTATCTGCACACAGTGTACAAATATCCTACAAAACTCGCCTGTGCTTTGAAACAATTAAATCAAAGGAAGGACTTCTGCAATATATGAGAAAGTCTGAAAAGCAAGCTCATGAATTATTACATGCGCCCTGCAATTACAGATGAAGGTGGATTTGTCAGGGAGAGAAACTAAATGTTGGACATCCTTGCATTTTGTTGTATACAAAAAATGTTTCACTCACTTCTGCTGAAGGCCCTTCCTTCAGCTCAGCTGAGTGTGCACACACTTTACACTCTCAAACAAACACCACAGACACACACCCACACCTAGAAGGCATCTCAGAGATCTCATCTACGGTCTTACCCTTGACAAAGCCTAACCTCATCAATGGAGGGACAACAGGTTCTTATTGATCTGGGTGGTGGTGCTGGTTGCTCGTTTAGACTAATTTTGCAGAAATCATGGGGAGAAAAAAAGCAACCAATAATGAAAGTTTTATGTGAACATCTTCTATCTTTCTGTTTCGTTTAGTTTGTTTTTTGAGACAGGGCTTCTCTGTGTACTAGAGAGAAAGGGATTAAAGCAGAGTGCCACCATGCTCAGTGCTTATCTTTTAACCTGTATATCCCAAACACCTTATAGGCCAAATAATAAAGCAGCCAGGTAAACAAAGATATAACCGTTGCCTTTAAAATCACCCCTAGGTACCGGGTGTGATGGCACATGCCTTTAATAGCAATGCTCAGGAAGCAGAGGCAAATGAATCTCTATGAACTCTAGGACATCCTAATTTACATAGAGAATTTCAGGTCAGTCAGGCTACATGGTGAGACCCTGCCTCCACCCCTACTTCTGTCCCATGCCCATCCCTGAAAGAAAGAAAGAAAGAAAGAAAGAAAGAAAGAAAGAAAGAAAGAAAGAAAGAAAGATCACTCCTGAGTATGATCCCTTGTCTAGCATATGTGAAACCCTAGGTTCAATTCACAGCACTTCAAATAAAATAAATAAATAAATAAAGTCACCCTGACCTGTGTGTTGCTTTTTAGTGGGTTCTCATAGAGGATCTCACCCTTTCAGCAACCTTGTTTGATTTTCTGACCTGTCGAAACTGTGAGGACACTGAAGTTCTTTCCTCTGTGATGACTTGGCTTTCTTTTTGTTTATTTGTTTTTTTCCCCCCTAAACAGGGTTTCTCTGTAGCTTTGGAGCCTGTCCTGGAACTCACTCTGTAGACCAGGCTGGCCTTAGACTCACAGAGATCCACCTGCCTCTGTCTCTCAATTGTTGGGTGCACCACCACCACCACCTGCTATCCTGGCCTTCTAAGGAGCTATGGCTCCAGACATTACTGGGCTTGACACTCTCTGGTATAGAACCCATCCTCATGGGGCTAGCCTTGGCTCTCTACCGTCTGCACTTGTCAGGTGTTTAATATGTGTGGGTGCTTGCTCTGCCCTGCTATGCCTGGCCACTGAGGGCACAGCTTTCTTTCTTCATTCTAATCAGTATGTGAGCTGAGGTAAAAGGCTGAGACCAGTTCTGGAGAACTGCATTTCAGAAGGAACTAAAAACAGACAAAACAAACAGAAACAAAGCCTTTTATGTTTGTTTGTTTGTTTGTTTGTTTGTTTGTTTGTTTTGTTTTCTGGTGTAGCAGCATGGAAGTGCCAGGGTCTGTGGGTTTTAGACAATTAAAACTATTCGGGTGCTAAGACTTTATGTGACCCATGTTCTGAACTTGTTAGAAGGGTCCCAAAGGGCTAAAGACAGAGGAGAAAATAACTTACATAAAGAGATGGGGTGAAGGGAGGCCCAGAGGGGAAAGGGGGCATACAACCAGACAAAGACTGGTAATATCTTCTGTCTGTAGCATCTAGCCCATGGCGGGTACAGTTTCTAGTAATATTATTCTTTTTCTTGGGTTCAGAATTCTCCCTCCTCCACTCTTTGACCTCTAAACTCAACTACAGAATCAATATTAATTGATTATGGTACATTCATCAGAATACATACAGACATGTGCAAATCAGTCAATTCTGCCATCTATGGTTATGTCGTTATCCATTGCAGCCACTATGACAAAATATCAGTCAGTAGAACATTTACTTAACATGCACAACACCCTGGGTTCAATCCCCAGCACCAGGCATATACTATACTTGCAATTTTACTGGGTGATGAAGAGGTAGAAGTAGGAAGAAACTCAAGGTCACTTGGCTACATGGCAAGTTTGGAGCCTGTCTGTTCTTCATGAGACCTTTTCTCAAAAAAAAAAAAAATTAAAATGTAAGCTGGATAGTTTATAAACAACAGAATCTTATTCTGAAGAGTTCTAGAAGTTGAAAATCAAAGACCAAGACACAAGCAGTCCATGCTGGTGAGGTCGTGCTTCCTAGTTTGCCTGGTGGAAGGGCAAGATGCCTCTCAGGAGCTCCCTCATAAGAGTCCACCTGAACGACCCAATAGCAACCCAGAAAAACCCATCCCCTAACACTAACACATTGGTGATGAGGTTTCAACACATGAATTGGGAAGCAGGAGCCAAAACACTGAAATGGCCAATAGACAAGGCTGACTGTCCGTGGAGAAAGCCAGTGAACTGAGTCCATTCACTGAGGTAAAACCAGCACGAGCAAACCCTGTGCAAGACTCAGTGGAAGTCCATAGGCCACCATACTGAAAGAAGCATGGTGATGGCCAAGTGTGCAACGGAGGCGGAAAATGCAGGCTTATTCGTTGGTGATGCGAGTCTCTCGGCTCTACTTGATGTCCATATGGCCACACCCTCTGATGAGGGATGAGTAGGCTGATACATCGCAGATACCTCTCCACTGCTGCATTCTGACCAGCCCTCAGGGACCAGGATTCAGATTCAGAGGGGAGAAGTCTAGGTGATTTTGAGTCTTGGAGGAAAAGATGAAAAGTATTCTGGAGAAAGCTTGAGTGTATGTGGAGATTGTGAGCATGCGTGGAGAGCTAGCTGGGGGCTGTCGCTCAATTCATTAGAGTAACAGATTGCTCATACCTGGCACATTCTCTAAGTAGAAAAAGAAGTAGCAAAAAAATGGAATGAGAATAATAATAATAGTAATGATAGTAATAAAGAATTAACTGATACCAAATGTTTTCCCCTCGGTCTCTGCTTGCCCAGGTCTGACTGGGTACAACTTATAATTAGTCTCTGCCTGCAGATGTGTGGTTCCAATGACTTGTGGATTAAGGAGAAACTCTAGAATTTCTCAGTACCTGACAAGTTGTAACGTGAAAAGCTACACTTAGTCCATTAAAGATTTTTCACAGTGACATTTGAGTGCAGCTTGGGAAAGACGCCACCTTGCCATTTATCATTTTCAGGGCACGGGTGTCGGAAAGGAGGTTGCTCGGAAGAACAAAGCCAAATGGATTGCATGTATGGAGGTGAGCTGGTGGATGCTGATAAATGGACTCCACTGAATGTCAGCAAATGCCACTTGAGAAGCCATTTGCAGCTACCATAACACACCCCAAACCAACAAAGAGTCGCAAAACAGGCCAAATGAACTGGGCGTCTTGCTTCCGCATGAATAAGCAATCAGGCCTCTCAGAGGTTACACCAGAAAGTTGTTCAGCTTGATAGAATGGGCTTTTCAACCATCCCGACACATGTCTAGATTGCTGCCGAGGGCCGAAGACCTTCTGAGGACACCGGGGCTGTGACTGGTGGACAAGACCTAAGAGCCCCTTCAGCCGCGTGGGTGCCTTCCTTTTACATGTGGACAGAGGAGCTGTCTCTGAGACAGGTTTTCTGGGTTCTTCTGTCCAGCATGCTGCTTTTGCAGATTCTCAGAAGCCCATCCCCTTCTAATCTAGCTCCCCTCCCAGTGTGATTCAGGTGGCAGGAGGAGGGAACAGGTGAGACCTCTCAGGAATGCAGCTCTCATTATCAAGGGATGTCTGGGTATCAACCACTCTTGGCCCATCCAGCCATTTCGGTCGCTCATACAGAAAAAGAATTTGAGTGATGGCATCAGTTTCTGTTTCATTCCTGATGATTGGCCGATACTTAGTTTTTGTGTGACTTGGGATTTCTGGAAGGTGGGCGTACGTTACCTTCAGAATTCTGCTTGGGCCCACAGGTCCCTTCTTCCTCCTCAACTTCGTGCTTCTCCACAGATCACTGCAAGGAAGTAATTGGAAAGAAAGAAGACTGCACACTCAGAACAACTCTCCAGGGAAATAGGACTCATTAGAATGAAGTCACAGGCCCTCTGCATTCCCTAATCTCTGCAGACTCCTCCTTCCTCTCAACTCCTATGCACAAGGTCATCCAATACTTCCTCCTTTGTACCAAGACTCCCAGACTAGCCTGAATTGGCTGACTTTGTAAATATGCCACACACGTACACACGCCTGCTCTGTGCCCACACACACTGAGGTCAGTCGGTCGAGAGCTGGAGAACGCAGTGGAACAGAGGTCTTCCTGGACTCTTGCTGAATGTGGCAATGGATGACTTCCCTCCTCACACGGTTACAGACCACATTCTGACCACATACTCTGAACACAGTTTATAACCGGGAAGAGATGGGCTCCAGAGAGAGCAGCTTCCCTTGGATGAACCCTGATGGTTGGTACGTGTAGGAGTGGCTGGGCTGCTCCTTCTTTCCCAGATGGTGCAGAGCTCTTCATAACCCTGCTGTTCCTTTTGAATTAGGTGCTTCCTATGGAAGGGCTTTTGCTTCGGTCCAGGAAGCTCAAAAGACATCTGTTTAAATTATTGAAATTGAATTGCTCTCAACTTGTTGACTTTCATGCTTAGTTTGGGAAGAAAGAGAGGCTTGTTTAGGGAAAAGGGAAGAATGGGGGAGGAGAAGGAAGGGGAGACGGGGCGGGGGGGGGGGGAAGAGAGGTCTATGGGGGTGAAGGTGACATCCAAATGGAGGTGATATTCACAAAGAGGAACAGTAGATGGGATCTCCTGCCTAGAGCAGGATTCACTGTACAATCTGGGATCCACTTCACCCCAGTAAAATGCTTCTCTGAAGAGACTGTGCCTGCTGTGTCCCAAAGTGGGGTTCATGTGTCAGATTCAAAAGCCCACTGTAGCATATAAACACATTCTGAAGGGAAATCAGGAGAAGCGTAGATATTTTTCATCTTGCCCAGATTATTCATTTCTCTGCTTCCAATTTTTCAATTTGTATTTTTCTTTTTTAAGGCGTAGACTTATGTAAGACAGACGTAAGGCTAGCCTTGAACTTGTTAGGTAGCCAAGGTTGATCTTGAACTGCTGACCCTCCTGCTTCTATCTCCCAGGCTTGAGAATTACAAGTATATACCACTACAGTCAGAGTGAATTTATATCTTAGAGTTCAAACTAATAAGCATCTATATCTAGAAGAGGGGAAAAATGTTCCTAATTGTTACTGTCATCCAAATCCTGCCATTGCTGGTGATGAGAGCTAGGTTAAAAAAAAAAAGTCAGTCTTCATAATTGTTTATGTGCTTAAGGAACCAAAATAGATAAGTATCATCTCTGTCTCTCAGGTGACAAAAAAACAGAGCTACTTTGAGGTCAAAGCTTTATCTGTGCTCAGTTGCAGGCCCAGCTTTCCTTGAGTTTCATCTAGAGGCCATTTCCAAAGACTGGGTTCCTGGGTTCCTTTTCTACAAACCTAACCCATTAGCCGCTTTGCATTGAGATGTTTCAAGCAAATTGGTACCTTGTGAGGGAGGGTTTCAAAATGCAAAACTCCTAAAACTTGCAGTGAGGGAAACAGGCCAGGCAGCGAGGGTGAGGATGTCCACCCATAGAGGACTCTGGACAAGGGCATGCATTCCCTGTATGACTGCAGCAAACAGGACTCATCAGCTGCAGACATCAGCTGCAGTCTCATGCTGACCTCCCAGGATGGCCTCCAGAGAAAGGAATGGGACATTGACCTTAGAAAGTGGGAGAGAGGTAAGAGACTATTAGGCTAAAAGAACAGGCAGGCCAACCCAGGGCAAAATATTCAGAAGTATTTCGAAGGCTTTTGTTTTTGTTTTGCCATTAAATCATTTACTCAATTGTTTGAATAAACACTCGGTTTCCCTCCTTAGGTCAGATGTGATATTATGGCTTAACCGGATACCAGCTTCTTTCTACATGGTACTTCTTACCATTTAGACTCCTACTAAACCTCTAATGTCCAGTTCAAACCTCACCTCTTCCCAGAAGTCTTCTGAGATTAGACTCCTGCTTGTTCCTGGCGGGATACCTGCTGTCCTCCCTGTACTTGTCTGTGCTCTGAAGAAGAAGCCAGTCTATCTCTCCATCACTGCCTTGGTCTCTCCTAATCAGCTCTTTGAAATGGGATTTAAGGCTACCTAAACTGGGTTATCTTCCACACACACTGAGATTTAAGCCATTTGGGTTTAAATATATGGAGAACGGCTTCTCTGCTGTTGGTGACATTTACATAGAATAGGAAAATGCGTTGGGGGAGAGGCATAAGGGGAACCATCTGGATTGTTCAGGTAGTAAAGTAGGGAAGAAATCAGGAAGTGAACTTGGGTGTGGGTGTGGGTTGGGGTGAGGACTGAACTAGCTCTGGCCTTTGCTGTCCAGTGCCATCCTTCCTAGTACACTTCGGTACTCACAAAGCCATTTCTCCAACCTCTGCATCAAGCACGCTTTAGAGACCTAGGGACTGATTTCTCGTGTAGAGAGAATGGGGTAAGAGATGAGAGGGTTTCCTTTGGTTTGGGGTCTCCCAGCATCAAAGCAACCATGTTTCCTCAACACAGCGAGCACTTTCACTGCTTCTGTAGGCTCTGTTTAGGGGTCACCGGGGAAGGATGGCCACCTCACCAACCACACACCGCTGGTTTCTCTATTGGTAATAAAGGTGTTATAAGAGCTTTACAAAAAATAATGGCTGCTTTTGATAATGTTCCTTTCATTCTTGAGTCCAGGACTTGGGAAGTCCCTTCTCTCCTTCTGACACCTGTTGTTTTTTGGAGAGCCGTCTTCATGCAAATTGTCACTCTTTTTAATGGAATGAGTCTCCGAAGCAAGCAGAAGACTTTGTGCCCAAGCTGAATTGTGATGCAAAAGAAACCATGATTTACCTCCCTTGATACCCTGATAACTGGGGCATCTGAAAGGCTCGAACAACTATTACTGTGCTTACTTAAAAACAAAAGCAAAAACAATAATAACAAACTTTACCTAACAGGATTCAAAACAGTCCTCTTATTTTGAATGTTTCATTTCAGTTTTGTCAAATGTACTTATTTTCCTGCCCAATTAGGAGATTTTTAAAAATGTGCCTTCATTTAAAAAAAAAAAAAGATGATCTTTTGAGCTTTTAAAAATCGGACTGGTTGGAAAGATTCTCCTCTTCATTCAGCTGCTCACGTGTATCCCCTCTCCTTCCAGAGAGCAGAACTGCCCTGCGTACTCAAAAACTGTCTGTTTGCTTTTGAAATGGCACAAATCTGTTAAGTGAGCATTTCTAGAATTATTATGCAGCAGAAGTAGTGGGGTTTCCTACCAAGAAAATCTACATTGAGAGAAGTACCAAAGTCTAGGGAGCATTGAAGGAAAGTTTAATATCCAAACAAAAGCAGTATTGCCATCACTATCCATTCTCTCGCCTGGAGGAGGAACAATTAATGATTTGCATATGCTCATGACACAAATTAAAGACAAAAGACCCCTCAAGGGCTGTGCTCACCACGCAGATCTCAGCGTGGTGCAAGGTTTCAGCCCTGCTCTGCTCTTGCTCCAAATGAATAGCATTAAGCTCCATAACCAAAAATAGGGGTTGTGGGCCCTCTGGCCTATTCCCACTGTAGAATCCCGTTCCCCAATCAGAAATAGCTCCCAGTCTCCCTGGGAGCTTCTAGGCAAACAGAATGTATAGTCCCAAGGGAAAAAATAATGTATATACTTTGCCCTTTTTATTTTAATGGCCAAACATTGTAATGCTAGCTAAATAGAAATTCTCATCTGCTAATAGGTTCCCTTAGTTTGTAATAAATAGGAATGCTAATGACGAAAATTTGGTATTTGGTATGCATTAGCTTTTGCGAGCTTTTCTTTACAGCCCTCATTGACATGCAATATGGCAAGCTTCCTTTGAAACATATTTATAAAATAACTACAGTATAATTAAACCAACAAAGCATCTTTTAAGGAAGCTTAATAGCTCAGGTTTTTTATCTCAGTAAAAATTTTATTTTAAAAAGAAAAATAGTTATGCCTCAATCCCACTGTACATCTTATTCTGTGCATCTAATATTTCCTTTGCAGCTACAATCTGTGCATATCTAATTCTTTTTGACAACCATGATTACTAATAAAGAGCTCATGAAAGATATACTTCATAGCTTCTTCAAAAAGAATAATGTTTTTTTGTTAATGGAAATTGTAACATATCTTGACAGATACAGTATATAAGATGGGCTTTTTCCCCTGCTAATTGTTAATTTTGCTCTGCTGAATACAGCCGATATGGCAGGTGATAATCAGAGTGGCTGCTATTCTATACAGCGGAACCAAAAATATTTTAATGATATAAAAGCAATAGATAAATAAAAGAAATTATGTTTGATTTTGCTTCCCCGTGGCCGCAGTTTTGTTGTTGCTGCTGCGGCTGTGGGTTTATTTAATAGAAGAAACCATGAGCTGCAATAAGCCCCCTTCTCTGCCCTTGGCCGGTTCAGAATTCCGAGTGTGCAGGGCCGGGTTGAATGCAAAATCGGGGTAGACAGTGGCTCAAGTTCGCCGAGTTTTGTGCAGTTTGTAAGCCCTACCACTCTCCCAAGAATTCCAAAGATACCAAGGCGTGGGAGTGGAGCCGCTAGAGCAGACTCAGGCCGCTCTTCCGCCCCTCAAACGCCCCTCCTCTGCCCTGCAGTCTTCTCTCCCTTCTTATGAAACTCAGTCCTCGTGGCCCAGGAGCTGCCGAATCCTCTCCGCACCACCCCCCCTGCGCAAAGAATAAACACAATTGACTCCCCTGTTATAATCTTTATTTAAAACAGTTTCCAAGGTTACAAATTGCAGTGCCTCGTATGCAACAGGTTCACCCGAAGCAGTATCATTACAGATTAACTGTAATGTGTAGGATTAAAATAAAAACATAAGGGATTAGGTAAAATGGGCGATGCTTGAGAAATAACGCCCGAGCTCATCCCCCTGCGAGTACGCGGAGAGTCTGCGAAGACGCGAAGATGCGGGGTGTTGGGATGCCGCGGCGCACGTAGTCGGACCCTCGTTCCGCGAGCGGTCAGGAACGGTGGTTCTGGCAGGGCTATTGCGGCTAGAGGCTTCTGGAACGCCAGGGAGGAGACTCTAGGCTCCCAAAAATGGGAAAGGCCAAGGGCCAGAGGACTATACAAGTGGACACCGCAGGCAGGCCTGGGGGGGTCCCCCGACTGGGGCAGACAGGAAGCGCCCGCCGCGCCAGGGACAAGGCTCCACTACCTTGGGAAGCATCCAGCAAGAAGTGAGGGGGGACAGTATACCTGCAGGATGTTACTGAGTTTGTACATACGACTGACGTGACATTCAAGGCCCAAGCTTAATAGGATCCTACATGGAGTCCATCTGTTAACCTCACCTTTGTCCCTACTCCTTGCCCATGTCCGAAACCCAGGAGCCGCCACTCAAGTTACACGCACCCCTCTGAGCCCAGACCTTGGGCCTCCACAACCCTCTGAGGCCCTCAACCGCTCCCCGGCCACCTCCCCTCCTTTAGTCCCTTGTGCCCTCTGGCTCCAGGAAGATCCCGGAGCCCTCCTGTCCCCTCTGCTTCCTGCGGGGCCAGAACTCGCGGCGCGGCGAGGCGGAGGCTAGACTGCGGCCTGAACCGAGCCACGGCCTGGGGCGGTTGACGCAGCTTCGAGGGCTTTTGTGCGACCGGGTGGAGGGCTCCGGGCTGGAAAAACAAACAGGGCCAAGGCTCAGCGGCTTGGAGGCTGGCTGGGGCTGGAAGGAAGTGTGCAGTGTGGCTAGAGAGGGAAACAAAGCCAGATCCCCAGCCCGGTCACCCCGCAGTGACCCCAGACCCGCCCCGCTGAGTCGCGGGGCTCCGGAGCCTTTACCCTGACCCGGTCGCGTAGCTCGGTCAGCCCACGCCAGGTGCTCCGAGGGCTCCGTGCCATCGCTGCCGCCTTGGCTGCTCCATCGTCTGCTCTCTGGCATTCACGGAGACCCAACGGGCAGCCAGGCCGGAAGGCGCGGTGGCCAAAGCAGCAGACAACGAAGCCGCACCTCTCCAGGAACACCAACCGCTCAAGGCTGGGGGGAAACGGTGTAGATACCCTCCGTCAGAGAACCAGGCGATTCTGTGGTAGACTTATAGCCACAGCAGTACCTAGCAGCCAGGGAAGAGGCGAGTGAACTCCCAAGAGGAAGAAAGTGGGCGAGCAACTTCCCCCAAGACTCCTGCTTGCAAGAGAAGGACCCTGGTTAAGGCGGCAGCAGGAAGGGGCTGCTGCAAACAGCTGTTCCTCATACATATTTCATTACACAATCAGATAATGCGTCCCACTACCTTCTCAATTATTCACAGATAAACATTTTCAAGACGTTTTGACATCTGTCTTGGTGCCTGCTATTAATTTAGTAATCACTGTAGTTAAAAATGTATGGGATTTTTTTTCCGTTGGAGTACCTCCTCTCTGAGCGCGAGCCCAGTGCTGGGCTGCAGCAGAGGGCCCGGGCCCTCTGGGAGTGAAGACACCTTAGGAGGTGAGACGGTATCTCTAGAGCACTGACACTGTTTTGGAAAGGATTAAAGGAGTATCTGGTTATTTTAATTTATTGTTGAAGGTAATGACTGTCACATCACACACGCGCACATGCACCCAACCGGTGATATCTCCTGCCAACTTTAGACCCGCAAGGGCGGTTAGCCCTTTACCCTGAGCAACGGAAATGGTTTGCTTCATCTAGGCAGCTAGAGTTTGTTGGGAAAGTGTGGGCAACCCGACAGGAACACATACATGCATGTGCATTTATGCATTGACATGTTAAGAGAATTGAGCGCTGCTCAAGAACTTAACAATTGTCCGTGCAAGCAGAGGGCACAAACCTCCGAAGTTTCGCTCCTAGTTCTGTGTTCTAGGCAGAAGGAAAAAGGTTTAAAAAAAAAAAAAAACAACAGAAAAAAACAGAAAAATAAACGATGTCCTGTGAAGTCTGTTGAGTCTTCGGGGTTTGGAGAAAACAGTGGATCTTTGCTTGAGAGGTGAATGCTACCCTCTTGCAGCTAAAGCAACATAAACAAGTTTTTAAATCAGAGTTTGAAAATGTTTGTAAGACTGGAAAGTCAAAGCAAACACTTCCAGTTCCAACATGCTGTGGTTCCTGGTTAGAAGGGCTGCAAAGCCCCCAAAGAGGAAGAGAATGTCTGAAGACAACCAATTCATTTCTTTGTGCTCTGAATCTTAGCTAGAAGGAAGACAAGTTACACTTTGGATCTGAGAGGTGATGCTTTCTTGTTCGTTTCTCTCTTTTGGTCCCAGTCTCTCACTGAGGTGCACCAGCAGGTGATTCAAATGCGGGCATGAGAGAGAAAAACAAATGATCTGGAGAAAACTGCTTTGAAGAAACTGCTCTGCTGACGAAGGTTAAGATTCCATGGACTCTGGGATGATTTCCACAATATATTGTCCAAAATGCAAACAAGAACAAATTCACTAAAATGGTCAGGGACTAAGTGGGTCTTGGCAAAGTGAAAGAACTGCTCACAAAGGGGAAGAAAGTCTCCCCTAGTCACAGCTCTCTGTCTCTTCAGGGAACAGTTAGTTACATCCCTAGCAATGTTTCCTGCAGCAGTGTTTGGGGGTCATTTCTTCTTTACAACAGGGACTCTCTTTTGCTTTTTGGAGAGTGGTTATTGGGCTTGTTGGCCCAGAAGCAAGCACCCCAGCGCACCCACACACTCCCTTCCTCTCCCCCCCCTTCCTTGCTGTCCTTTTAAAGAAATGGTCCAAGACTTTACTCCTACCACTCTCTTGGGAGGGGGCTCAGAAAAGGAACTTAAGAGAGCAAGTTGGAAAATGCAATGTGAGGAAGGACACCACTGCTTGGAGCAGTCCCTGCCTCTTCTATAGGGAACTGGGGCGGTATTGTCCAGGACTGTTCCTCAGGAGTCAACAGGCAAAGGAGGTGAAAACAAGTCAGCACACTCATTAAGTTTAGCCCCCCCCAAACCACTGTGGGAAACCCCATTGGTAGACTCACAGTCCGGCCAGGACCTCAGTCTCTGCTTGGAATAGAGGGGCAGTGCTGGAAATGTCTCAATATCCCACAAAAGAAAATCAGTTAAATAAATAATTTAGATCACACTAACACATTCTTTGCAGATTTTTTATATGTTTGGGATTGGGGAGGGCTAAAGTTCTCTTCAGACTTTCAAAGAGAAAAGCAAGTCATGGGGGGGGGAGCAACCAGGGCTTTTCCACATTTTGAGCTTCTTTTGAACTGAATGTTCCCATTGGAAACTGAGAATCCCTTGTCATCTAGTGAAGGCTGACTGTGCTGTCTACCCAAGCCCTACTCCAGAGCACAATCTCCCAAGGCAAAGGGTGAAAAAGACAACAACCCACTGGAGGAACTGAGTCAAAAGGAATTGGTCCCTCTTTTGGGTTTCTCCAACAGAGCAGGTGGGCGAGTCCAAAGGCAGGCTCAGGGGAGATGATTCCTTGGCTCTTTCTTCAGAATGTGGCCTGAAACGTTACTTCCAAAAGATTCAACCAAGTTTCTTCCTCCAGGGCTAACACACCTCCTGCAGGAAGTACTGCATTCTAGCTGACTTTACTCTCCTTGGCCTCCTGTCCACGTGTGCCTGTGTGCCTGACTGAGGTCACTCCATGTGGGCACTGTAGCTTTTGTCTGCATCTGGACAGCTGGGTGTGTACCCATGCATTCGATCCATGCATGTGGCCCCTTCTTTATTCCCCCATTTCTGTTGTTAGGGTTCCTTTAATCCTCCTGAAGTGTGTTCTCACACAATCACAGTGCAAATACCTTCTTGAATTCCAGATGAAGGCATGACTCCAGAGATCTGTGTTGGGGACAGGAAGTGGAGTAGGATAGGTTCCTGACACTCGGTGGGGTGTACGGTTGCTATGCTTCCCAGTCCCGGGGACTCTAGGCTTTTTTTTTTTTTAACACCTTCCTCTATCCAAATAAGTAGTAACCTTTTTCAAGATGGAGCAACCCTCTGCCATCCCACAACACGGATTCAGGAAGGGTGCGGTCAGCCTCTAGAACCTCCCCTGGTAGACTGTAGCTCCGAACAGCCAAAAACCCGAGAGGCAGGGTGATGTCTTGATTCTTTAGACGCTAGCCGGCAGGCATCCTAGCTACTTTCGTCCTGAGTTGCCCTGGAGAGAGCAGAAGCTCTGTAGTTCACGTCAGGGAGCTTCCAAACAAACCCTCTTAGAGTTAGGGGGCGAAACTCTCCTTCCAGACAGCCCTAAAGAGCACCACTTAGGCCTGCAAACTATGAGGGCCCGCCCCCTGGGCTCCTCCTCTAGTCCTCACCCTAACTTTAAGCGCCCAGCAGGAGGGCCAGAGCTGGAGTCACTTTCTCCCCCTAGGCACCAGGAACCAAGCCACTTTTCAGGGTCCCTAGAGGGACCTAAGGGCCTGGACTGCCGAGGCCAGAGTATTGAAAGCAATGATCACGGGTTTCTAAACAACCTAAGCGATATATTCCTCCACCGACTTCTCTCTAGGGCCTGGGCGGCTGGTGTTCTCACCCGCCAGCAAGAGAGCAAACATGGGGAGTGCACCGTGAAGGGTGTTGCGCACGTGTTCTCTTGAGATTGGAAGCGGCTTCAAGGAATCTTCTAGATGTGATTTTTCTGTGATTGAAGCTGACTTGCGATTAACTTCAGGCAGTATATAGTTCTACTGTGGGCCTGTGAGTTTTTCCTACGTGCTTACATTGAGCGAGGTTACTAATCTTCACCTCACCGCCCCCCCCCATGCAGCTTTTATGGCCGAGTAAAAGGGCCAGCGCCCCCTCCCCCCCACCAGATATGTAAAACCGAAGTACTTAATGCTCACTCCCAAGATCTGTTTCAACCGTCCAAGCTTTTTTTTTTTTTTTTTTTTTTTTTTTTTTTTTTTTTTTTTTTTTTTTTTTTTTCCCTTGCAGGGTCAGAAGGAAAACCCTATGCAGGAAAAGGAGATCCTGATTACCACCCTATACCCATGGCAGGGAGGAGTTCTAACCTCTACACACTGGATCTTCGGACCTTGCCACCTCACTCCCAACCCAATCTGTTATTTGGATTGGTGGCGGCGGGGTGGGAGGGCTAGAGAGGGAGTTGTGTTGACAGAGGATGGAGGTGCAGATGAAAACGAGGACAGGAAGAAGCAAGACTGGATGAAGATGTGCAGATGATGCGCGAAAATGAAGTGGAGATGGAGATGGGGTTGCATCGCAGGGCATCAACTATTCACCCTTCTGCGGAGAGGTGCGTCTGGCTGCTCCGTTACTTCCCCCCAAATAAAGCTAATGATGTAGTAATTTAGGAGGGGTGAGGGGCTGGGCGAATGGAGGGAGGGGAGAGGATGGGGGAACGCGCGCCCCAAGAGCGAAAGCAAACAGCTAGCTCTAGAGGCGCTGCCGCAGTTCAGGCTTCCCAACAGGTTAGCTAGCCCAGGATCCACCCGGTATTTCGCAGGAAGGGGGGGTGAGATAGCTTGTGGAGGGGAGATCCTTCCTGGAGGGCAGAGGGAGGGAGAGAAAGAGAGATAGCGGGAGTGCGCGCGCAGAGCCTTTTGAAAGGACTTACACTTCCTAATGAATATTTATCCGCCGCTGCTACACGCTCCCAGCTTCTCTTACCTTTCCGCAGGTAAGATCCTCCCTGCTCCCCTACCCTGGGGGGGGGGATGTCATCCCGACTCCCTAGACTCGGGTTTGGGTGGTCAGTCTTTGGGCTGGCGGGTGAGGTATGGGGTGTGGGGTAGGGTGGCTTCGCCTTGTGCGATGGACCCCGCACAATCAACAGAGTGTGGGGGCTACCTGTGTGGAATGAGAGAGGGAGAAAGAGAGAGGGAGAGAGAGGGAGGAGAGAGAGAGAGAGAGAGAGAGAGAGAGAGAGAGAGAGAGAGAGAGAGAGAGAGAGGGAGAAAGAGAGAGGGAGAGAGAGGGAGGAGAGAGAGAGAGAGAGAGAGAGAGAGAGAGAGAGAGAGAGAGAGAGAGAGATTGTGCGCCCCCGAGCGCGCATCTGCTCGAGGCGCGCACTAAGGACATTTTCGGACTTTTCTCTCGGAAGCCCTGGATCTTTTGCCTTTGCCTTTCTTTGGATTTCCTCCCCGCCTCCCCTTGGTCTCGTCTACCTCCTCCTCCATCCCCTTGGTTGCAGAACCGCTCATCTGCCCGGCTTTGTGCTGCTGGAACGCACCCCTCCAGGCAGGCTCTCGCATCTCTCACAAAGAGGATAAGGAGCTCCTTTTCCGCTGTAACCCCAATCCCGAGACCGCTGGTCAAGGGATCCCTCGACCCCTTTCCTGCAGGTCTACTCTTGAGATTCTGCCGCGCGCTCTGCCTCTTTCCCCCTCTTGGGGCGCAGAGGCTCATTGCAAGGAAATGAGAGACGAGAGTGACGGTCGATGACTGGGACTCCCGGGTACCGGGTTGAACTTCACAAGGGGTCTACTAACCAGGAACTGAGAGTCAGAACCGCTCCCCCCCCATGGTAGGCCGCTAGTACCCCCCACCCCCGCCAAGGCTGGCGGGAGGAGCACAGCGAACTCGGACCCGCCTAGGGGGAAAGAGGGAGGGGGAAAGGAAAGGGGTCGGGATGAGTTGATTATTTATACAGAATTCTTTAAACAAACTTACCCAGCCACCTGTTGAGAATCAGTCTGGGGTCTGCCAGCTCCGGATCTGCTTTAGGTGAACACACAAAAACAAAAGCCAAGTTGGGAAAATAAATTTCTTTGGCCAAGTTAGGCGAGGCAGGTTAGGCTCACAGCCCTGTGCTAGGGTCGCAAGGTTGTAAGATCCAAGAGGGGACCTGCCTAGAAGACCCAGGACTCAGCGTCCGTTCCCAGTCCCACGCCTCCTCAGCTCAGAGGCCAAGGTACTGAGCCCGTGAACTCAGCGCCCAGAGCTCAGCACCCCTCAGTTCAGCTTAAGCCGGGGCAGGCCTTCTAAGCCCTGCTCAGAAGTCAAGAGCAGCAGCGCCGCCGCTCCTCGCAGCCTTTCATGCTGAAGCCGCTTCTTATTCTTGTGTCTCGGCCTCTCTGGGATCCCCGGGACAAAGCCCCCAGAACCCGACCGCTCCCTTCCCGCTAAATCCCCTTCGGGGTCAGTGCGTTACCAGCACTGGGCCGCACGCCTCTCCTGCTAGCCGTGTGGCTCTTAAAGAGCCCCACACCCCTCCGCCCCGCGCGCTCCGCCGACCCCCGTCACCCCTCCCCTCTCCTCCGTATCTAGCCCCCCACGCCGACGCCTGAGGTCCCTGCTGCCCCGACCCAATGCCCGCGGACTCTAACCGCCCCCCCCCTCTTCGCCTCCTCCCCCGAGCAGCCGGTGGAGCTACGAACTGAATTCTACCCTTCGTTTTAGGTCTCCCTTCACTCCAAGAGCACCCACCCCTGCTTTTGCCCTATGAATGGATCATGACCTGGGTACTACCTTTGCCCAGCTCAGAGATGATCAACGGATGTCTGCCGGGGCTTGGTTTAGGGGGTCGTGGAATGGAAAATGGGCTGGGCACGGCAGTGGGGCTGAATGGAAGGAGGAAAGGGAGGAGGGGCTGGTCAGATAGACAGACTCTGCTACCCTAGACCCACGTTGGCCTCCAGCAGTTGTTGAAAGCTGGCCTTGAATGGGGTCCCGGGGTCAGCATCTCACCCTGCCCAGTGGATGCAGAGGAAGTGTTCTGAGCATACGCATACGGAGACTAGAGCGTCCAGAAGGTCCCGAGTGGAGAACTAAGAGTTCCCGGCTCCCAAGCCTTGTTTAAGGATCCAAGAGCTAGGTGCACAAGAAAGGAGCCCTTGAGTTCCAAATGTCCAGGGGAACGGGCGACGGAGGAGAGAGGGGGCAGGGGAAAAGTCAATTCTTTTCGAGGAATGAAGTACAATTTCTAAAGATCTTATGTTAACTAGTCAACCATGTCCCTTGGGCCAAGAAGAGAGGAAAAGGAGAAGATAGTGGCTGTCTCCACTCCCTTTCTTCCAGAATTTCCCCTCTTTTCTCCTTCAGGATTGTATTGGGCCCAGTCTGGCTCAAGGAGAGTGACCTTGCCTGGGGTACCTTCTTCAGGCCTCTCCAGGGCTGGAAACGTGACTGAAGAGAGATCAGGAAAGGGGTACTCTGAAGGCAAGTGTGAACCTTCAAGTCGGGCTGTGGTGCCTAGGTTTCCCCAGTGGCGGCAGGTGACATCATTTCACTGGTGGCGCTCCGTGGAGGTGGCAGCAGGTGACGGTTTGGGGTTCTGAACCTGCCCACTCTTTCTCAAATACAGGCCCGGGGTTCTAGTTGTCAGAAGATTGGTGGAAAGAAGTGTGAGGCCTCTTGAGGAGGTGAGACCAAAGGAATCCGAGGAAGGGAGGTGGAAAGCAGACCCTCCCCTGTGTATCTGCCCTTCTGCCAGACCAACACTACTCCAGACGTGCCTTTAAGGAACTGGGGTGGCTAATTGATTTACAGCTGGCCCTGTGGGGAAAAATTTGTGGAATACACGGAGGAGCTCGATCCAAAAGCTGTAAAATCCACCTCCTTACTTCCCCATACACATAACCACTGGAACTCTCATCCCCCGAGTGTCTAGCTCCTTTCTCCTAGAGCTAGATTACTATGCAGCCTGCTAGACTGGGTTTGTGCCCACCCTCCTGGGCCTGGCGGTGGGAGGTGTTCAGGTCCTAGACAGAGCCAAACCTCTCTTGTTTGAGGATGTGGGGGGTGAAAGGGCCTTTAGCGGGCGGCGGTGCGCGCTGCCGGCCCCAGAGGCCGCCTTTGAGCCGTCGGGGCGGCTTCATTAAGCAGCGCTAACAAGGCGTACAAATGCCGGGCCCAGCAGCTTTCTTGCAATGTTGGGGCCTTAGCAGGGCGCCAGGCTAATGAGGGTCACTCAAAGGGGCTGATCAAATATTCAAATTTCCCCTCGCGCCGGGAACTTTTATGCACAGGGAAAGTTGAGGCAACTGAGCTGTGTTTACTGTCCAGAGCGACAATTGCTTGAAGCCTGGGTCCCCGGAGGCTAAGGAAGGGAGGGAAGCTGAGAGGAGGGAGCAGTTGTTGTTGTTGTTGTTGTTCAAAGGAAAGTAATCGGGGGTCCTTGAAGAGCTTCGAGGCCTCCCCGCCCGAGTACTGCGCTCCCCTGCGCCCTCCCTGGCGGCCTGCGCCAAGCTCCTCCGTTTGCAGCTTGCGGGGAGGCCCAGACCACCCGCTACCCAGCAATCTCCGTCTTCCAACGTCCTACAGCCCGGAAGAGGCGTTGCCCCCCAGGACCAACCTTCCTGGCCATTTGGGTTGCCAGTTCCGGGTTGAGCAAGGGTGTAGCTATCCCAGGCCCTCTGCAGCGCGCTCACCCGCAGACCTGCGAAACCCTTGGCAAACCAAATAATGAGGGAGTGGGGTTCCTGCAAAATCCCCTGATTAGACTGAGACTTTCTACTTTGGAGATAAGTGCCTGGCAGAGCACCACACAGCACTCCCGGATTCAAATGCCCTCATTTCTTCCGGCCCCAGTCACTGAACTCTGACTCCAAGATTCGGTAGCCAGGGTTGACGGTGATGGCAGTTTTCTCTGAGCAGGTGACCTCCATAGGTACCGAAGCCGCAGATCCACCAAGTCCACCAAGTCCCAGATTCTTGAGTCTCAGAGACGAGAGAGAGAGAGAGAGAGAGAGAGAGAGAGAGAGAGAGAGAGAGGCCCTATAGGCTAATTCACCAAGGTCTTGCAGCTCTGAGAGTATTGGGGTGCAGGCGATTCTTAGCGTCCCACCTACTCTGGAAGCTCTTCCTAGATCTCTTATTACCCACTTCAGACTATCGAAGAAGGCAGCCTGGGTCCTTTGCACCAATCGCTCTCCCGAGTTGCTCAGTGCATGGGAATTTGGAAAAACTCTAGAAGTCCACAGCACCCCCAATCACGCACCCACGCAAACCTTTTAGATCAAGACCCTGCGGATCACCAGAAGCACCGGGGACCATCCGCCCCGCCTCCCTGAACAGCTCTCAGGACTCTCAACTTACCGGGTTTGGAAGCAGCGTAGCGCTTCCGGCCTAAGCCGGAGAAACGCTGGCCGCGGAGTGGCCAGGAGGTGGGCTCAGAGGGCGGCGCAGAGCCCAGTTCTGACCGCTCACAGGCCCTCCGACAGTCCCGGGCTGCTGCAGGCCCGGGCGGGGTAGGATCGCACTCAGGGCTGTTCGCCTTGCCTGTGCCCTCCTCTCGGCTAAGCGCTCGAATGGCGCGGCTGCCGCCGAACTGCCAAGCCCAGTCGGCCCGCTAGCCACCAGGCTGTGGCTGGAGTGCAGGGCTTTTCCGGAGCAGAGTCTGCAATCTCTTTGCCTTAATTCTTCCTGAGTGGCAAAGGTTTTCGATTTCAGCGCTTTCGGCACAGCCCGCGGCACCTGCCCAGCCTCCCTCCAGGCCTGGGTTGTTTCCCCCCCCACTCGGAGGCGGGGGTTGCGGGGATTGGGAGGGACTGGCCGGGTTCGCCCGCCCGCCTGGCGCCTGGGTCCCCGGCTCCGGGGGATGCAGTTTCGGGGTCACGAGCTGCTTTCAAAAAGTTGAACACAATATTCGGAAACCCACCCGTAGGAATTCTCCCCCCCACGCGGCACAATACCCACTCCCCTCCCCCTTTTCATTCCTTCCTCCCCCGCTTCCTCCTCCTGCCCCTTCTCCCTCCCACCTTTCAGCCTATAATCCTTCCCCTACAAGAGAAAGGGGTCGGGAAGAAAAGACGAAGTGTCTGTTTTTGTGTCCCAACCTTTGGGCTCTTTCTGGGCCCGCAATGAGCGACCGCCCAGAGCCTCGCAGCTGAGCGGAAAAGGACTCCTGGTCCACAGGAAAGTGTATGGAGAAAGAGATCGCCAAAGTGGAGTTCGACGGATCCCATCTTTTAGTGGAAGCCTTCTTCCACCCTCGTCAGTGAGTTTAGGTTCCCCCACCTGCCTCCAGCTAGACAGTTGTATAGTCCCCTAGTCCAACCCAAGCACTCTGTGTTACCCTTAACCGGGCTTGCCCTTTAAAACCTGGCGCTGCTGGATCAAGGCCTAAAAAAGACCTGAGCTTGAGAGTTAAGGCCTGCGACCATTTTAGCTCCAGGCTCCAGTTAGGTTCACATTTAAATTCTCCCACAATCTCTTTTTCACTCCTCCCTCATTGAGATCTCCCGAGTGGTGAGTACCCGGCGCCGCGCCCCCAGATCTGCATCGGAATGTAGAAAAGATCTTTTTTTTTTTTTTAAAAAAAAGTTTTGAATTCCTCAATGATTTTTCTTCTGGAAAGGCAGCTTAGGATAATTATTTCAGCTTTATTGAGAGCAGATTAGTTGAAGTCTGGGCGCTGCGTTTCAATACGCGTTGTACATGGGCCGACAATGTGGGCTTTGTTGGCTACTGTGTGTGAATCCATTCAACATATACACTTTTTAACACCAAACCGAATCCTGTCTAAATATACACAGTGCGTAGGGAAAGATGTCTCTGACCCGGACAAATCTGCGTAAATCACACTTCCATAGTTACAGAAGCCTGACAAAGGGAGGCTGGCCTCAAGATGCAGATTACAACTTCTTACAAGCAACATACCTAAGAATAAATGCCCTTGGCTGGCTTGGGGGCTGTGGTCGCCCGCAGGCAAGGAAGGCCCTCTGCGTTCTTTGGAAGAGAGGCAGTCTGTTTCAGGGCTGTGATACGACCTTACCTATGGAGAAATTAGACTTTTATTGTTTATTACCATAGTTATTTACACTATGAACAAACGAGGAACTTTCAGGCCTTGGGTGTTTCCTCAGGGTGCCCTCTACAGTTTCAGCATCTTTCAGAGGGTGCTGGGAAGGCTCAGTGGTTGTACCCATGGATGTAGGAAAAGTAGGCATCCTCCAGACTCCGCATGGTCCAGAGGGTCCCTAGGCTTCTGGGTTCTTGTTGCAGCTCTACCACTGTGGGAGGCAGCTGAAGTCTGGGGGTGGAGAAACAAACAATGGGGTTGCTTTTGGAGAAGGAGAAAAGTGTAGTGTTGTTGCCACTGCTTTAAAATACACGGGGATGAAAAAATTCTCTGATTCTTGTCTGGTCGCAAAGAGCTGCGTAGTTTAGCATGGAAGGAAGTGGGATAAATGGAGTTTAGTGGCACTGGCCAGGGAAGCCCTCTCAGGTCCCGGGTTCACCTCCTGGGTACCAGATGCTGTCTCGCAAATCTAAGCTCATCCAGCCGCTTCCTAGGGTGAGAGTGCAATAGGCCTCCCGATCTCCTCTCTTCTTTCTTCTTGACCACTGTTAGGGAGCAGGTTGACAGACAGTCGTAACTGAGACACCGTGTGCAAACCTGTCCGGGCCACCTGGTCCTTTGCCTCTCCACAGACAAGCAGCCTGAGGCTGGGAGCCCCTTCCCTACCTCGAAACACTCCCCGCAACTAATTGGTTGTCTCATTCCTTTTCGAATTTTTGGATCAACTTCTTTGAGCAGGAGGAGGGAGGGGGAGAGAGAGAGAGAGAGAGAGAGAGAGAGAGAGAGAGAGAGAGGATATTAAGAGTTGCAAAGATTTTTTTTTCTAATTCTGTTTCGCCTTCTTCTCCCCCCCCCCCCCCCCTCCGGCTAAGTGGTAAAACCGTCCTTACGTTCTCGGTATTGATTGGCAGGGCTGACAGTGATTGGCAGTGGTTGCCGTGGCAACGCCACAACGACACGCCGCAGACCAATAGAAAAGCGAAACAAAATGTTTCAATGCTGCACTCACTGTGGATTTAGGGGAGATATTATGAGGCTGTTGTCATTAGGGCGATTGCTGTGGAATCGCTGAATCTTGACTCGGCGGTGGTTGGCTCTCGCTCTCCTCTCGTTCTCCTCTCGCTCTCCTCTCGCTCCCTCTCCCTCTCTGCCTCGGGTTCTCTCTCTGCGCGCGCGCACCGGGCCGCTCTTTTTCCTCCCTCTCTATGTGGCTGCGCGGGTGTGTGTGTATGTGGATGTGTGTGGGGTGTGGGTGTCCCTTACGTCCTTCCTCCTCCCCCTCCTTCTCCTTCTGCTCTCCCCTCCTTCCCATCTCCTCCACCCCCCTCTCCTCTCCCTCCTCCTGGTCCTCATCGCCCCTCTCCTCCTCTTCCTCCCCTCTCTCTTCCTCTCCCTGAATTTTCTCCTCTCCTCTCAGGTCAGTCCATGGTATTCCGCTCCCCCCTAGACCTCTATTCCTCCCACTTCTTGTTGCCAAACTTCGCCGATTCTCACCACTGCTCCCTACTTCTGGCGAGTAGCGGCGGCGGGAGCGTTGCGGGCAGCGGCGGCGGCGGCGCGGGAGGAGGCGGCAGCGGCGGGAACCGTGCGGGAGGCGGCGGTGCTGGCGGAGCAGGCGGCAGCGGCGGCGGCGGCTCCAGGGCCCCCCCGGAAGAGTTGTCCATGTTCCAGCTGCCCACCCTCAACTTCTCGCCGGAGCAGGTGGCCAGCGTCTGTGAGACGCTGGAGGAGACGGGCGACATCGAGCGGCTGGGCCGCTTCCTCTGGTCGCTGCCCGTGGCCCCTGGGGCGTGCGAGGCCATCAACAAACACGAGTCGATCCTGCGCGCGCGCGCCGTTGTTGCCTTCCACACCGGCAACTTCCGCGACCTGTACCAGATCCTGGAGAACCACAAGTTCACCAAGGAGTCTCACGGCAAGCTACAAGCCATGTGGCTCGAGGCGCACTACCAGGAGGCCGAGAAGCTGCGCGGCCGCCCGCTCGGCCCGGTGGACAAGTACCGCGTGCGCAAGAAGTTCCCGCTGCCGCGCACCATCTGGGATGGCGAGCAGAAGACTCATTGCTTCAAGGAGCGGACTCGGAGCCTGCTGCGGGAGTGGTACCTGCAGGATCCCTACCCCAACCCCAGCAAGAAACGCGAACTGGCGCAGGCCACCGGCCTCACTCCCACACAAGTAGGCAACTGGTTTAAGAATCGGCGACAGCGCGACCGCGCCGCGGCGGCCAAGAACAGGTCAGTGGCAGGGATCGCGACTGGGCTACAGCCTCCGGGGCTGGGGAAGGGGAGACGGGTTGAAATGCAGGCTATCCTGGCATAGTAGGGGCGGCTGACCCAGAGCTGGAGGAGCCGGGTCTCTCTGGGTAGTTGGAGAAAGTTTTTGGTTGCCCCAGAACTGGGAAGGAGAGGGTTATAGGCTACTTTGCCCAAGAGGGGCTTTTTATCAGAGCCAGAACTGTCTGAGAGCTTCTAGTGTCCTCAACCCGTGGTGTCAGTCTTGGAAGCTCTAGTCCCCTGGCAGATTTTCTCAGCCCTGGCCCCAACTAGAAGGCTGGGAGGAAACCAAAACTCTATTTGCTGTCTGATTATATCCATGCATGGCAAAAGAAGGGTTGGGAGCCTTAGAGATGTCCAGAAGCGATCAAGAGGGGCAAGTGGACCAGGGTCCCTGCCACAAAGGGAAGCCACCCTCCAGAGAGTTTCCTTTCTGAACCCTGAACAGGAAAGGCAGACTGGGTGCGAAGAGGCCTAGTGTGTTTTAATTAATGTGTTCACACAAGGGTGTCCACTCCTGGTGTTCCTCAAGCATTAAATATATGTTCTCGGCTAAGGAGCGTCCATCCCTTTGGTCCACTTAGTTGGGTAGCAAACGCCAGCAGGTGCAGCTCTGTTTCAAGCAAATTGGTTACAAAGTCACAAAGTAGTTTTGGTTCTTGTGAATCCTTAAAGCTGGGTTGGGAGAAGTACGTAGAAAGAGGAGAGGGGCTAGAGAAATTGAGTCCAAGGGGAAGGGAAAAGAAGGGGGGCTCGGGTGAGCGAAAGCTCTCATACACGCTTCAAAGGCACTAGGCCTGGGAAGGAGCAGGAGCCCCAGCTGCCGACAGCTGCTGGTGGCTGGAGTACCTGGAGTGTGTGTGTTTAGGTGATTCAAGCCTGAAGCCACTTCCCTCTCACCTCTGCCTGTGGAGGCCTCTTTTCGCCAGATGAGGGGAGCACCCAGGACCAGAAAAAGGCTTCCTTGTGGGGAGACACTAGGTTCAGGCAACTGCTTTTTTTTGCCTGAAAAAGAGTCTATCCTTCCCTCCTGCTTTCTTTTTCTTCCCTTTTCTTGCTTCTCTCTCTTACTCTCATCTTTTAACCCCCACCTTCCCGATTTTCTCATCCCCGGATCTCAGAAAGTAAAACGGTGGGTACTCTTGGGAGAACCCCACCACCACCTCCCGCAGCAGTGGATTATGTTTGGGAAGGCCGTGGCAGGAGGCTGTATGGAATTTTTAGGTTTCCATGCAGTCGGCCCAGTTACTAGACCCTCCGAGGTTGCGGAAGAAGAGCTTCTCTCTTCTTCACTGTCTGCTAGTCCAGGGCTCAGCGTCCCTTACTGCCCGCTCAAGTCTTCGCTGGCGGCTGGCTTGGGGTTCAACCCCAGCTCTAAGGCCGTCCCTATCTGGAACACTTTCCTAAGCCAAAGGCACTGGCAGCCGGGACTTGAGTTAGGAAGACCCTGCGGTACTCAGGGAACAAGCAGCTGGGTGCCTGGAAGAACACAAAGCGCAGTCGGGGGCGGTGGTTAGGGCACGCGACGCGGGAGGCCGCGGAGGTAGGGGGGTGCGGGCCCATCCGGGCCAGTCTCCCCGCGGTTCCAGTGAGGGGAGCAGGGTGGCGGGCCATTGAGTCAGGGCGGGCTCCGCTCTCTCTTTCCCGCAGGCTCCAGCACCAGGCCATCGGACCGAGCGGCATGCGCTCGCTGACCGAGCCCGGCTGCCCCACGCACGGCTCGGCAGAGTCGCCGTCCACGGCGGCCAGCCCCACCACCAGTGTGTCCAGCCTGACGGAACGTGCGGACACCGGCACTTCCATCCTCTCGGTAACCTCCAGCGACTCGGAATGTGATGTATGATAGCCAAGGCCGCCCTCCTCCTCCTTCCCCTCCTCCCTCTCCACCATCCCCTCCTCCTCCTAGCCCGGCTCCTTTTCCTTCTGGTCCATCCCTAGAACAAACCGAAATCAGGACACGCGCGCTCTCGCGCGCGCACACACACATACATACACACACACGTACTCCATACACACTCCCACCCCAGCCAAAAATATATATAAAAAAAAAAACAAGAAAAATAAATTAACCTCAAACCATCAACACCCCCCCCCCACCTACCACCACGGCCACCCCAAAGGACCGCGACGCCAACAGACAGTCACAAACGCTGATCTTGCGGGCAGAAAACATAAAAGAGGTGACAATTGTATACTTTCCAGGACAAGCACGGTTTCTCCTTTTGGTTCCCACGGACCCGGCACCCCACCTGCATGACGATTTATTTGTATCTGGGAAAATATTCTCTCTAGTTTAAAGTGATTTAAGGAGTCGACCATACAAAAACCACCACCGCCGAGACAAGACGAAAAAAACAAACAGACAAAAAGAAAAAAAATCTGACATCTCCGTTCTGAATTTGTTTTTTAAAAAGGAAGGAAAGAAAGAACGAAAGAAAGAAAAAGAAAAACTCCCCGAGAGAAATAGCAAATGTTTCTTCCTTCTGTTGCTCTTTCCTCTTTTAGCTCTTTCTCTTTCTCTCTCTCTGTTTTTAAGTCCAAGTATTGGTCAAACAAGATAGAATCTTTTGTTTTTTGTTCAGCAGACAATCATTTTCTTCGTAAGCACCTTTTTCTCTCCACTCTGTCACTGCCTGTGTGGGTACTGGTTATAAATGTGGAAAAAGAATAGTTATGACTGTAACAGATTTTTATTTTTATTTCAAAATTTTATATGAATTATGTATATCTTAATGATCGGTCATTTTCCCAGTTTGTAATATATGTGTAGCAATTGCTTGTATATGACACCTGCTTTTTTCCTCTCCCTCTTCTCTCCTCCTTCCTTCCCTGCTCACTCACCTCTTTCCTTTTGGGGGGTTCCTCCTCCTACTCGGGGTTCCTGGCCGTCGACTTGTCAGTCGAGGCTTGGCGAGGTGGCCAGGGTTAGGGCGAGAGAGGGACCCTCTCGCCAGCGAAAGCTGAGTGAGGCCGTAGAATTCTTATGCAAAAGCTATTCCAAGTTTTTCCTAGCCGCTTCGGAGGCCTCATTCACTCCCGTAGGGCGCTTTTACTGTTATCTTAACTGCGTGTTTATCTATATGTAAAAACTTTCTAAAGCAAATACAGTATTCTCCATTTTCTTATCACTCCCAGAGACTGGTGTTTGTGTCTGCCCAGGCCAGCAGTTCCCGGGTGCAGGGTTCAGCGGCCCAACCTCGCTCTTGCTCTCCGGCTCTGCGGCTGCCACAGCCTGAGGGAAGGGATGTCAAAGCTGGATCTGAGATTTTTCTGGATGTTGAGTCGAAAACTGAGAGCAAACACTTGTTTGGAAAGAGAGTCCAAGCAATATCCTGAGAGAAAGGCAAAGAGGGCCCAAGGGAAGGGGGCTGCGACTAGTTCTTCCCACGCCAAGGGGTCAGGGCCTGAACCTTCCCCAAGCGCTTTGCCCTGGGTTTGCAGCGTCCTGCGGCTCTTGTGGGTCGCCGGGATGTTTTGGTAGCCTTCTAGTTGTTGTTTTGCTTTCTTAAAAGGAAAAATACACAAGGTCCCCTAACCCAAGCATCCATCCTGAACGAAGCTGAAATGTTGTCGTCGTTGGCTGTTTCTTCTTCCGTTTTTGGAGGAAGTTAAAATAGTTAACTATGGCGGGGATGGGAAAGACAGGCGAAGGGAAGAAGGAGGTAGTTTTCTGACTTTGGGTCTAAAATCAGGATACTTTCCCTTTTGCCTTCACCGCCAGCCTCGTCTGTCTGGGTCGCTTGCCTTAAGTGTCTGAATCTACTTGAATTTTCTCACCTTGTCTTTTGGGATCACCCGGAGTCCCTTCAGCTTCTAAGGGATTTTGGTTGGGTTGCACGGTTAAATGAAAACCAGCAACAAAACAAAAACATCACCCCTCACTAGGCACGTTCCTCTGCGGGCTCCACACTTCCCTGGCCGGCTGTGGATACACACTTCTCAAGGATGGACGGATGGGCAGAAGCGATTCTGCGGCTCTGGGCCAGGGCGGCCTGCACTCGAGGAGAGGCCAAAGAGGTCATTTTGGAAAACTTGCCTTCACTTCAAAGTTGAGTTTCCAAGCTGGGAGGATTAGGGAGAAAAGAGCCTGGAATTTCGCGCCCACTTCCAAACTAATTTTGACTTCCGATTTCCTTTTGCTTTTATTCCCCGAAGCACGAAGCACCGCGAGGGGAGGGGGTTTACGAGGGCCGGCTTTAGCAGAGGGGCAGAATGGTCCGAAAGTGCCCTAGGTGCAGAAGAGCGCATGCGCTTACAAGGGGCGGAGGGTTCCTTAGGGGGTCCCTTCTTAGAATCAGGGTATCCTGCCGGCTCCCCAGCGGACCTGGCACACAATGTTAGAATCTCTGTGTGTGCCCACTACCCGTAGAAACAGTCCAGGGCAGCCATATTTCTGACACCGCCAGAAGATTGGAAAGAGGCGATCTATAAAACCCACCAGGCTTGGACTTCCAATCTGTCGTCTGCTCCTCACACATTTGACCCAGAACTTGGGCCTTTCAACCCAGAAGAAATGGCTGTCTCGGTGTAGACAACGTGGATGGAGGGCGAATGAACCACACCTGAGGGGTGGAAGGAGCGGGCGATCGCTGCTGATGAGTGACTCCCTCCGGGGGCAGACTAGACCCAGTGACATCAGGAGTAGGGGGCTTTTTGTGTGAGGACAAAGGGGAAAACTTGAGAGTTACGCTTCTTTTTCTCACCATGGTCAGCAGATAAAGCAAGTTTGGGTCAATTCATGGCCTCTTCCTCCACCGGAGAACCAGCCCCTGGTCTCCACCAGCAAGCAGCCTTCACTTTGGAGGGCCTGCGTCCTGTTGGGTGTCACAAGCCTGTGGCCCCTGTCAATCACTCCTATATTTCTACATAGGTCTGCCACAAATACCAATGCTGTGCTCTTTGCATTTTCTGACTTTCCCTACAGGTCTCCTGTGTGCTTGGTGTGAGTGGCGCATGTGTGTGCCGTTCTGAAAGCTGGACTCTCACTATTTCGTCAAGTTCTGTATACAAAAGGATGTATGTGTGTGCTAGATATAAACACACACATACTTCATTGGCATGTTCCGAGTGTGGGTTTTCATGAATGCTGAATAGCTTAGGTATAACACTTCTGTACCGAGTGAGCAGGGAGTGTCACAGTGGTTCCAGTACACCTGCAGGATGCTGTCAGCAGGGCTTTCTGTCCAGAGAACGAGTGTCCTTTACGTCAGTTCTTTTGTGGACCTCTATGGTCACTCATTCTGGTTAGTCCATGAACCTGAGCGCCTCAGTCTTCATCCCTAAGAATCTTACACACACACACACACACACACACACACACACACAGGTGTGGGAACTCACAACAGATGCTAGTGTGGGTTGGTTGCTTCCTCCACTCATTTTTCCCTTGATACATTAGTTATTACAGGGGATTTGACCCTTACCCTTACAGAGGGCAGAGAGAAAGTGGGCTCATCTCTCTTTTGCTCAGTGCCTGACCTTTCTCTTCCTGGCCCCCCGATCTATGGCTAAAGCCGGCAAGGTACCATGGGACTTCTGGGGGCACAGCTGGGTGGAAGAGCTGTGTTGACACTCTCTTTGTACAAAAGCCAGCTCACCCCCCAACCTCGTGGAAGCAAAGCAAACTGTGCCTGGGCCAGGGGAGTGAAGCCTCTGTGGACCTGTTGACCACAGGGCCCCTTTCTCCAGGCCACACAGCAGCTGGCTCCCCTTGGCATCAGAAGGTTGAGAGCACTTCTCTGTATACTGTGGACTTCTTGCTTGCCCTTTCGGTGGTGCATCTGGCTGGGAACTTTGCCCAATGCTAGGCCTCTCTATACCTAGGTGCTTGCTCTAGATCAGTGATTGTCAGCCTATGAGTCATTACCCCTAGGACTGCATATCAGATATTTATATTGCAGTTCATAGCAGTAGTGAAATTATGAAGTAGCAACAAAATAATTTTATAGTTGGGCATCACTGCAACACAAGGAATTGTATAAAAGGGTCACAGCATTAGGAAGAAGAGAATGACTGCTCTAGGGTACACAGGGTGAGGAATAACATCCAATGTTCTTTCTCCTTGCATCCCTCAAAGTAAACAATGGTTATCTAGGATTTGCATCAGAAACCCCAACAGCTGATTGCACTGTGAAGCTGTGAATATCTCTATCAAAGACCCCACCCTTAGACTGTCCCCGCCAGAAAAAAGACAGGTCAATGTACTCCTTTTGGTTTGTTCATTTCTTAGCCCCCTTCCTTTCCTCGCCCCATTCCAGAGCTCCTCCTATTTAGCACCCCTTCTTGACCTCTGAATCCTGCCAAATTAACTGCCCAGTGCCAGTGAAGTTGATTATCCCTGGTGAGATACACAACTGATTTAAAAGAAATGACCTGGAAGCTGCCCCAGTGCCAGGCAGTGATGCTGATCAAGAGTGAAGCAGGATAGAGGTGTGTGAACCTGGTGGTAAGGCTGGGATTGGGGCTGGTGGGGACAGTGGGACCAGTGCTGCTCTGGGAAGGCCATGACAGGGCCTAGGCAGGCCACAGATCTGACCTTCACAACCCACTACCAGTTTGTCATGAACACCCATGTACTTCGTCGAAATTGGAATGAAACAGCTTGGCACATTGGGAACCCGATGCCTTGCAAGAATCACTAAACCTACAGTCTAGGATCAGGCCTGTGGAACATTGGACGTGCTCTAGCTCCCCCAGAGCACAGGGTGCCTCAGACTTTTCTTCCCCTCCTTGTCTTCCATTGCCACCCAACCTTCCTGCACTGCCTTGTGTGGCTGTCACCTGGAGTACTGGCTGCCACCTCTATGGCTTTTCAAAGTCCTCCCTGGGTACTGACCACGAAGACCATTGAACTGCAAGTCCTCAAGCATGGGCCACCCACTGCTGGGTCTCTTTGGGGGGGAGGCAGCTGAGCTAAACTGAGCCTTCTTGGTCCCAGGCAGCGGCTGGGGTGGCTGTCTGGCCTAAGGGGGAGGGGGATGAGGGAGTCTGGGAGGAGGATAGTAGTACACGCCCCGGCTCCAATTTCTCCGGTCAGCTGAGCACAACTTTCCATTCGAGTGTATTCATGCAGCTGCTGATTAAGCTCTCTAGTGTCAGGAAGGACTCGGCAGGAGGGGGTAGGCACCACCAGGCTAACAGAGGCTACACCACACACACACACACACACACACACACACACACACACACACACACCGATACAAATATACCCTAGCCACATGTTGTATGTACACCTTGCTCCCAGCCATTTCTGCATAAATACAGCTCAGCTCTCTCTCTCTCTCTCTCTCTCTCTCTCTCTCTCTCTCTCTCTCTCTCTCTCTCTCACACACACACACACACACTCACACACACACACACACAATGCCTGCCACCAGAACAATTTCCCAACACCCACAGGTCTACCCAGCCAATCTTTCTGCTTTACCCCTTACAGAGTCTACACGGGTACTGAAAACACAAGTGCAAGCATCCTCAATATCTCTCCTCCCTTCTGGTCCTCTCTCCAGGAAGCACATGCTCCAAACCTGCATGGATGCACACACAAACATGTCCAGTCTTCCAATCTTCCTCCCACAGAGCTATCCAGACTCACAATAGAATTGCACACATATGTAAAGCGTCACTAGCACCCACAGACTGGTAACACACAGTCTGTTCTATGTAGAGAGCTGGGACTCACCAAAAATTCATACATGGGAGAAACTGCAGAAGAGTGTGAAGAACACAGCCGTGGTATATTCACAAAGATGCAAGATATTCAAGGAAGCTTCAGATACCTGCTGACAAGAGGAGCCAACTCAAAGACAGTACCTAAACACCTCAGTCACTTGCAGGTCTGGGCCCCTCCGAAACCACTTCTCTCAACTTCATCCACTTCAAGAGATGTTCCCCCTAAAATAAACCCCACAGTATGTGGCTAGAGATTTAAAGGAGACAGCCAGTGTACTGAACACACTTACTATTGAGAGTGGAACAGAACCCTCTGCTGTGAAACTCCCTTAACCAAAGGGCCTAGGTATGCTATTCTGCAGAACCAGAAGGGACAGCAGAATGGTGGACACACAGAGTAAAAAGAAAGAGAAAAGAAAGGTGAATTGAAACAAACAAAAAAAAAAGAGGAGTCAGACCCCTGCCTGTAACTCAAGCAGAGGCAGGAGGATTACAAGTTCAAGGCCAGCTTGGCTAGAGAGAGACACTACCTCGAAAAAAGAAAAAGGAAAAAGAAAAGAAAGAAAGAAGTGAGGAGAAAAGGAAAGGGAGGAAGGAGAGGAGGAAGGGAAAAAAAGAAAAGGAAGAGAGCACTTTAGAAAACTCTAGAAAAGCTAGCTGGACTCAGCAGGCATGGGCCAAAGCGGGCTAGAGAAAATGTGCAGCTGTGGCAGGGAGCAGGTTAGTACTCCTGAGCGTACCCAAGGGACTGAGTACTTGCTGCATGTGTGCCCCACAGTCTGGAGCCCTAAAGTGCCCATTCCCCTTGGAGGGTGGTTGGAGTTCAAACACCCTCCTCCATCCCAAAGGCCCCACCCAAGAAAGCACCTGCTATCCCTCTCTGCCTTAGGCAGCAGCCTCTCGAACGACTGAGCTCCCCATATCCACGCTCTCTTGCACGTGTGCACACTTATGTGCACAGATGTCTCCCACAGTGGGCAGTGACATTCCACTCTCTCTGCACAGGGATGAGCGGCCCAACAGTACCACCCAGAAACACATTTTGCAAATAAGCCTGTACTTCCCTCTCATTGATACAAACGCTGTCTTTAAGAAAGAGGGGGCAGAGCTTAAACCCAAAAGGATTTTACCGAAGGTGTTGGTAAAAAGCAATTACGGACCAGTCCTGTACACATGTGTTTATTTCTCTTCTGGCTGTGTCCCCTCGGCAGCAGCCAGGCAACCCCTGGCAGTCCGCAAGGAGAGAACCCTTCCTGAGGGTGGATGGGTTTATCTGAGCACAGGAGAAGCTGTCCACTAGCTGAGAACTTTCCTGAGGACTCACCTGGGTTTTCCTTTCTTGCCAGCACATTCTATATAAAGCCTTGGTGTCTAAAGAAACAAGTGAGGCATGGGGTCAGGGGTGAGTGCCCTGAGCCTTTTAGATCCCCGGATATGAAGGGACTGTTTTGGATCTAGGAATCTACAAGAAAGGTAGGAGATGAGGGCTGGTGTGTGGGAGTCCCCTGAGACCCCGTGTGTTGTCAGTCAGTGCCCAGTCTGCTGCCTCCTGGCCTTCCCAGACTTCCTCCTAGCTGAGACTCAGACCCCCACCCCCTTCTCTGACCAGACTGCCTCTTCTTCTTTCAGTTGGTTGGGGGCCACTGCCGTCCCACCCTGGAGGCTACAGGCCTCTGCATCACGGGGTCTTTTTTCTTGCCCCCTGCAGCCTGGGATACCCCAGGCAACAATCAGGCTGAAGCCCTTCCAGGCCCATGCAGGCTTTGGTTTGTTGGATTTTGAGGTGAATATTTATCATTATAATTAATTTGCGACTATTATTCAACAGAAATTCTAAGCAAGGCCCTTTAATAAGTAAGTGTATCTAATTACAGGCCTCTTCAGCCTGGGGTCCCGCGGCTGGCCACCTTGCCTGCCCTCACTCCTCCGGCACCCTGGCCAGGTCCAGCTGAGCAGGATCAAGGTAGGGAAAACCTCGAATGCAGATTGCGGCCACACCTAAGAAGCTTTCATTAGAAGCTAAGGAGAAAGAAACTCAGAAAGGACAATGACTTGGACACTGTCACGCAGCTGCTCTGGCACACTTCGATGTCCTACCCCGGTCTTTCTCACCATGGGTTCTTGGTACCCGAGCAAACAGATTTCTAAGATCCCTCACTGGCCTCAAGACTGAATAGGGAGCTGGGTGGGTCAGAAAGTGGCCTGCCCAAGGCACTTGACACTTGTAGTGATGTAGTCCTTCAAGAGACTGGGCTACTAAGCTCCTACTCAGGACCAGACCCTTTCAGAGCCTCCACGCAGGGGCTAAAAGCAGCCATTCCTATCAAAGCTCTGGGATCAGTGGAGCTGGCTCCACTCCCAAAGAGGACAGATCTCAGCGTGAGGTACCAGGGTGTTCCAGTGGGCTGGACTCACCAGCGTCCTCATCTCTGTTGGGTGTGTAAGGCAAATACACACTTTACTCAGGAGACACACCCACGTGCAGACGTGCCAAGAATTTTTATCCATTTGCATGTAGGCTGGGCAGCAGACTTAGTCCAAACCTATCACATATGTTTTGTAAGAACCAAGAGAGGGTCAAGAGCAATTGGGGCTTGCCTTCAAGTTGGTTACAGTTGATTGGAAGAGACAGTTGAGGCCATCAGTTAAAAACGAATGCACATAGGGTGTCTGGGAACGGAGACCGGAAAGGACAACACTGACCCCGGACAAATGGATTGGATTCAGTGCAGGGGATACCAGGCAGGCAGAGCAGGGCCAGGGTGTGAAGGGAGAGTTGGCTCCAGGGGGAGCAGTGTGGCAGGACCGGTTCCTGGTGACTCTGGGGTATTGCTCATGGGGTGTGGAGAAGCCTCCAGTTGAGTCAGAGGAAAAGAGACATGAGGTGAGGAACAAGGTTCCATCAAGCTATGTAGTCTTGACCCCATACTCAATGGGCAGGGTACACATTCCTAGTAAAGGTTCAAGGGGCCATCTGCAGAGCTTGTCACTGGTCCTGGAGTCCCACTCCCTGTGACTTCGAGAAATATGGAGACTTCCATCTTTCCACCCCCAAGTTGGCCTTAGAGGGGTGGTGTCAGGCAATCAAATTCTGTGAGTATTGTTGGAAAAGCCACCCCACTACCCAGAGTGGTACCCCAGATTTCACATTGGCTCTGTTCCCATGCCCATCCTCCTGCCTTAATTCCACCCTAGGGGAACATCCTGGGGGAGGGTGTTGGAATGAGGACAGTAAAACTTTGAGGACCAGGCCCTCTGAGGGGCTCTGTGGAGGAGCAGCTGAGGTGTGCACTAGGCCATTGGGAACACAGCCCCTGCCAAGGGCTGGAGGGTCAGAGGTAGAGCAGAAAATCCAGGTCTTACTGGACTCCCAGCACCCTAGGAAACTGGGTCTGAGCTCTACCCAGCTTCTGTGCACGCAGTCTCTGGAGAACTGTTTCTCAGGCCCCTGATTGGCTGGCTCCAGGAACAGAGACAGCCCAGGGTATTGCCTCCCAGGTGTTAACACTAGAATTCCAGAAAGGATTTTTGGAAGTCGGTAGCCCTTCACAGGAGGCATGGGTTTCAGACCCACCACACAGCTTGTCATGAAACAGCAGTCGGTTTTGAGACAGAGAGAGAACAGAAATTAAACTCAAGTTGCTGAGCTATTTACCCTGCGGATTCCATTGCACTTAGTTGGTGTCTCCTTGTAATTCTCCAGAGGTCGTGTGTGTGTGTGTGTGTGTGTGTGTGTGTGTGTGTGTGAGACCTTAGGAGCATTTACAGAGGAAGCTCGACTTTCAGGGTTATTCTAAGGGCCTAGCAGTTATAGGAGCAGAAAGAAGCCACCAGGAAGGGTGGAGGCAGAGTCCAAGACCTGACACCTAAAGCGAACAGAGGAGGCGGGAAACTGGAGGAGGGAGGGCAAGGAGAGCCCAGAGGGGCACAGGTCGGGTACATGCCATGACACCCTGGAGAAGTCTCCAGATAACATTTGAATCTTTATTAGCTGGATATCAGAAGAAACTAGACTTCCTTGTGTTGTAAGGAACATCCAGAAAGTTCTCCAGGGTACTCAGTCCTTCAGTGGACGCCCCTCTCCTCTGGTATTTGGCATTCGTGGGGCAAACACACAGAGAAGTCCCAGGCAGACAGCAGAGCGCACTGGGAACATTGGCGGGTTTTTGCTGCCACCTCGTGGCAGTGGCGTGCAGCATCTGAGCTGGTTGCTGGGGTGAAGGGATGCAGGGCTTCCCCTGCAGTTGGTGTGTTTCCTCTTAGAGTTTGGAAGCATCTCTCCTCACTTAACTTCCTGCAAACTGTTTTAGTTTCTTACAAATTTTTTTTACACAGGGGTAAAAGAACTCTGATACACAAGGCTCTTTCTTATAGATGTCTTTGTCCTGCCCTGTATGACTTGGGTTCTCCTTCGTAGCACTTTCTTGTACCTGCAAAGCTTAGACTGAGGCTTCCTTCTCTCCCACTATTAACTTCTGCCTACACCTCCATGACTCCACCTAGATGCGGCATGTGGCTCTCTTCCTCAGTGATTGACAGGCCGCTGAGTGCTGGCCTCAGTGGTACACACTAGGGGACAGCTAATGGTAACCCAAACCCTAGCCCCATGGTCATAGTCTAATGGAAGCAGAGAAAAAGCAACACATGAGTTATCATTTCAACCATGGTGCTGGACTGTGAATAAAGAAGGAGCCCAAAGGAGGACATTGGAAGTGGACCATGATGGGGATTTATGAATTTTCCAGGCTAGTGAGGAGGGAAAGACAACACCGGGGTTGGAAACAGCATGTCTGAACACTTGAAAGTAAAGGGCATTGTGTACTGTGTGGAACCGTTGTTTCTAAGGATACCCCACGATCTGATGGGGAAGCCAGTACCCAACTCTGATAATAGAGTCACCGTTTGGCTGATGTTACAGACAAAGGAACCTTTGGAATCCCTCTGGTCCCCGTGTACATAGGAAAGGAAACTGGCGAACTCAATGGTGAAGTTTCTGTCCTTGGGTACACAGTAAGGTTAAGGTAACTCTACAGAATATGAAACAATGCTCAAAGAAGGCTGGCCTCCAAAGCCAGGTGGTCTGCTAGGGGAGAATTGTGAAGGACAAGACTAGCTTCTTTTTCTGTCCTCCTCCTCCCTTCCTTCCCTTCTTCCTCTTCCTTCTCCTCCTTCCTCCTCCTCCCTCCTCCACTTTGGCTAGCTGGGCTTTCTCTTATGCCACACACAAACAGATTTGCAATCTCTTCTCTACACGCCTGAAATTCAAAGGACTTTGGTGTTTATTGTGTGTCGGGTATGGTTGTTGCCAAAACGACTTGGCAAGTAGAGCCTGACCTAGACTGTACGAAGCTATTTAGAGTTGATTTATCCACTTGGCATGGCTATTAGATGTTCCCCTGCAGAAGGATCGGTACGCTGATTACAGGTACCACTCAGGACCACCGATGTGGTTTTAGGCAATACTCAATACACGCGCCATTTCCTCTCCCGCCTCCTCTCCTCTATGCCCCCTCTTGAGAGCAAACCCAGGGTCTCACACATGCTAAGCGCTCTAACACTGAGCTCTATCTCAGCCCCACTGGTACCTTTCTAATATTTCTGAATTTCTGGATTTGCAGAGCTTTTAGCAAAGGGATTGTGTTCTATTGAACTGAGCTTATGTTGTCTGTGGACAGAGAGAGGATGGGTGGGATGGGGAATTGGAAGATCTAGAATTTAAATCATGATGCTAAACCATGAAAGGCAAAGTCCACAGGAAAGGGACATCGGGTTGGCTGTGGGTCTGGCTCACAAAGCCTGTGAGCATGCTGTGGCATTGTGGAAGACTTCAGGAGTTGAGAGTTTAATATCTGTACAAGCTAGAGGAAGCAGATATAAATCCTGGCTGCCATCAATAAATCAGTATTTCTGGGTGTTTCTGCTACCCACTAGTTGGAGGATTGTCCAGGCCCACTCCTGTCCCTAAGAACCCTTTCTTCTAGCTAAAATATTCAAGCTCAGGGCCACTTTTGTTTGTTTGTTTGTTTGTTTTATTTTGAGACAGTCTCACCTTGTCTGATGGATCTTGAACTCTCTATATAGCCCAGGCTAGTCTTGAATCCACAGAGAATTCCACCTGCCTCTGCCTCCCAAGTGCTGAGATTAAAGGTGTGTGCCACCATGGCTGGACCCCAGAATCACTTTCTACTGGATATTTCATGGTGAGTTGAGGCGCCCAAGTATTGTCACCACCAATGAGATGACATCTCAGGTAAAGTTCCAGGTCCCAGATTGTCTCCAGGGAAGGCAGCAAATCTTCCCAGAGAATAATGGCTCCGTCTCTCAACTCTAAGGCCAGGATGCCTGTGGCCAGATGTGCCTACCCCCAGTTTCACTACTAAACCTCTTCAGATAAAGTGCCAGGCCCTCTGAGTGTGGTCTGGCCACCGGGTCTCCAAACAGTCCTCAGACCCTGTGAGTATGGACTCTATTCTGCCTGCCTGTCTGTACCTGGGACCTCCAGTCTCCCAAGGCAAAGAAGCTACATCGTCTGCTGGTGGCCAACTTGGATGTCCCATGCTAGGGTAGCTAAGAGGCTGGGAGCAAAGGCCAAAAGGAGTCTGACATGCTTCATTATTTGCCACAGACTTTAGGTCTGAAGGTAACTCTGCCACAGCCAAGGCCTTTGGGAGCCATTTTGGGTGAGCTTTGCCTATTGGACAATTATCTCCTCAACAAAAGAAATAGAAGTTTCCCTTTTCTACTCAAGTGAGCTCTAGAACACTTCCCCCGGTAGAGGTAGGCAAGGGTTGGGAAGATGAAAGTGGAAGGAAAAAAAACACTCAAGGCTTGTTTTTTTTATTATTATTATTATTATTATTTTTTTTTGCTTCTTACGTTTTGGCATTGTGGCAAAGCACTCACAACAAAACTCACCATTTTAGTAACTGTTAGGTGTCCAGTCATTGGGGTTATACATCTGTCAGCCTTATCTAGTTAGTCTCTCCATCCCAAGTAACTTCAACGGTCACCCCCTGTGTGCCTCCTTCTCCTGCCCAGACCCCAGCAACCATCAATCTATTTCAGTCTCCATGGTGGACATTTTCTCTGATTGGATCTTGCTATGTTCGACTTTTTTTTTTTTTTTAAACAAGGTCCCGTTCGTTCCTAGCACGTATCATTCCTTCTATGTCTGAATATCATCCCATTCTATGGACATGCTTAGCAAGTCTCACATCACTGCAGTGAACTGTCTGACAAGCTGCTTAAGGAGTCAAGAAAAGCTTACTTGGCCCATGGTTTTGGAGGTTCATATCAAAGAGTTGGGTGGACCTTGCTTTGATGAGATCAGAATCATGGTAAGAATTTGTGTCAGAGCAAGTACTCACATAGCAAGTTAAGACACAGAGAAAAACATAGACAGGGGAAAATGGGTAGGGTCCTGTAATCCTCTTCAAGAATGTGCCTCTAACCCTAAGAACCTCTCTCCCGCCCCATCCCCTAAAGAGCCACAGCGTTTCCCAATAACACCTCCCTTACCCAACCCTTTAATACACAGACTTACGGATGTGTACTTTGAGACCCTATTGTTTATCACTTCTCCTTTTTAAAGGATTTATTTATCTTTATGTGTAAGGGAGTTTTCTTGCAAGGATATTTGAGTTCCATGTCCATGCAGTGGCCATGGAGCCCAGAGTAGGACGTTGGATCCTCTGGAACTGAACTGACAGACTTTTTAGCTGTCACATGAGTGTTGGAAATGAAACCCTGATCTGATTGGCTGATCCATCTTTCTAGCCCCTACCAACTTACCTCTCCATTAAAAGGGTTTTTCCCTCCTTCTCATTTCTGATAGCTTTCCATACATACCCCACTATTCGCAACACAGATTCATATAGAATAGGTCTCCCCAGGTGGAAAAGAAGAGAGAGGTGTGTCAAAGTGAGGTGAGGAACATTGAAGCCAGGAGCAAAGTTGGTGACAGAGACTTACCTGGAGGTAAGGAAGATTTCTGGGGAAGAAATTTCAGAAAACTCAGGCTTGAGTGTCCTCTCCTCTCTGCGAACATCCCAGCTGACTAGGTTGATGGATGCTCTTTTCTGTAGAACCCAGGAAAGAATGCAACCTTAATCATCAAAGGAAAAAAAAGGGAGGGTTGTGCAAAAAGCTTCAAATTTGACAAAACAACATAGGTTCCTTTCAAGAAAGTCAGTGGTTCAACATCCAGATCTCAAACTAAATTCCTACCACAGCATCTCACCTGAAGCTGGGTCTCATTGGTCATGGCTATCCTTTCCTAGACTGGGTCTTCTTCCTTGCTGGCAAATCTTACCCCTTCTCTAGATCCAGGGAAACACTTGACTCAATCCATGCTCAGTGTGTGTCAGGGGGCCATAGCCAAGAGGTCCTTCACCTCTCTGGATTCCTTGGAGGAGAATCCTCTAACAAAGCCTTGGGTACGTGTGTAAGATTTGAAACCTTTACATGAGAGATTCAGTCCCCAAAGGAAGAGGACACTGGACACATATGGCACTTCCTGGGTGTCGGGTGAGATTTCAGGGTATTCTACCCATCTTCCCACGCGCTGCCCTGGGAAGACAGTGCTTCCTGGGTGTCGGGTGGGATTTTAGTGTATTCTACACATCTTCTTCTTCCCCACGCGCTGCCCTGAGAAGACAGCACTTTTGTCCCATTTCTCAGCTGAGGAAAGTGAGGACCTGGATACAGGATGCTTGGTATCCATTTCTGTTGTCTTGACTCTGCAGTAGGGAAAGGGCTCCAAGGCAGACCTTCTTCTTTACCTACTTTTAGGAAGGTAGTGAGCTGGACTCTGCTAGCATGTGTATGTGGGAGGGGGGTCACATCTCTTATAAATGAGTCCCTTGAGACCCTGAGGTCTGGGGGTGATGCAGGAAGGCCTGGTTGGAGGAGAACCCTGTGGATCTCCTTATGAGGATCTATCTCAGACTAAAATGATGAAGGCCCATCCCCTGGTCCTCCCAGCAAGGCTCGCTCCTCCCCATCAGCACCCCCCTACAGCTGCTCAGTCCTTCGTTATGGCCAGAATCCTCCCTTATTCTTCTGTGAGAACTTTAGCTGTATTGCCGTTGCTGTTTATTTAATGTATTTTAATGCTTGAAACTTGTGTGCACTGCCCTGGGAGATCTGGGCCCCTGAGTCACTTTGAAAGTACTGAGAGGCAGGGTGGGGATAACTGACACTGGGGAGGGTGGTGAGGAACTCTCTGAGTCATTCAGGCTATCCAGAGCAGAGAGAGCAGGAAACCCAACCCGGGCACAAAGGAGCCAGGATCTCCAAATGACAGAAGTGAGGTTTCAGTTGTCAACCATACAGAGTTACATCACAGGGCGGAAGGTACCAAACTAACATGGTCTCCTCAGCCAGAGATCCTGCCTCCCACAGAGGCTGGAACCACTTTCTTTTTGGCCTGATAGTGATATGGATGCTTACTTCTGCTGAGTTGGAGGCGGGGCTGCACTGATGCACTTCTCTACTGCTCCTGGCACTATTACAAATCCAGGTACGTATTATTGGATTAACGAATGAGTAAAGCAGTAAGTATCTACCAGGAGCCGTGGGTGAGGAGGCCAGGCATCCCTAACCTGCTACAGCATATACCTAGAGAAGTGAGCACGCAACCCAGAAGGAACAGGCAGAACTAGAGCCGTGAGGCTACTCCATGAGAGGAAGTGAGGGTTGCCTGAATGTTTGGGACCATCCAGAATTGACAGGACCCTCTGGCATCAGACATGAAGAATACAGTGACGTTCCTAGGAGTAAGCGCTACCAAGGCATGGCCAGGGGAGTAGAGGTCTTAGATTCATGAACGTCCCATCACCGTAAAAAACACAGTCAATTTGTGCTGGGGTTAAAGCCATGTTCCACCAACACAACACATTTTCTTAAAGACAGAGTCTCACTATCCAAAGTTGGCCTGGAACTCACTATCTTACACCAGGCTGTCTTTGAACTCACAGAGATCGCCTACCTCTGTCTCCTGAGCGTTAGGGAAAAAACCAGTCAATTTGTGCAGGGGAAAAAACAATGTATTTGGATCATAGAGCTAAAGGTCTGATGGATGACCTTGCTGATCCTAGGCCGGCTGGGAATCCACCCACGATGGCTGGATCTCATGGTATAGCAAAGTCACCCATGTCATAGCCAAGGAATTGAAACAAAGGAAAAAAGGGAATGGTATCTCACATTCCCCTTCCAGGGCACACCCTCAGTGACCTGGACACCAGGTTTCTACTGGTTCTCTTAGGTCTCCACTGCCTTCTAGGAAGGCCTTTCTGGAGACCACGCCTTTACCGCCTGGACCTTTGGGGAACACGGGATAAAAACTGTATGGGCAGGCATCCTTGAAAGCCCAGCTACAGAAGGTGGCAGAAGTGCCTGGAACCCACGCTGGAGCTTTCCTCCTTGGGGTCCATTTGAACACTGGTATGGAAGTTCTCATCCTTCATATTTAGACAGACTTTAACATAACTCTTGTGGGTCTCCATGGTTACTAAAGTTAAAATGTAGCCACTTAGGCTGGATGGGTGGCCCAGGGATTAAGAGTACTTGCTGCTCTTGCAGAGGACCCTGGTTGGGTTCCCAGCACCCACATGGCAGCTCACAATTCCCAGGGGTCCCAAAGTCCTGACTTCTATGGGCTCTGCATACTTGTGGTACCCAGACATACATGCAGGCAAAAGACACTCAAATGTAAAATAAAAATAAATACATCTGAAAAACAGTCCAGTCACTTGAAACACATACAAACACTTGAATACGTGACTAGAATTAGATGTGGTGGAGAATTTGCTTACAGGTGGGAGGCCTTGGGTTCAATCCAAGAACCCCAAAAAGTAGAATACCGTAAAGAGCCGATCATTTGAGCACCAGTCTTCAGACCCATGTATGTGTCTTTTCTAAGAGTGGTAAAACATACGCCATCAAATTGACATTCCTACTTTCTCACGTAGACACGAGGGCTGAGCTGGTTTGCAGGGTAATTCCTGATTAATGATTGTGCCCTAGAGTGGCAAGTGATGTGTTTCATGAAAAGCAAAGGAAAGAAGGACCCATCATGCCTCAGTATGCATTATGACGAAAACACTCTTGGTTTGTCCCCTTCAGTAGATGGAACTCCATTTCCAGAAAGTTAACAGAACTGGCACTAATAATTTATTTAATTTTTGTTCTTATTGTTTTATTTACTTATTTATTTTGAGACCATGACTGGTCTTGAGCTCACAGAGATCCACCTGCTTCTGCCTTCAGAGTACTGGGATTAAAGGTGTTCTCATCATATCCTGTTAGTTTCTTTATTTAAAAAAAAACATTTTGTTTGTGTACATGTGTGTGACATGTCTCAGTGGAAATCAGAGGACAGTTCTCAGGGGAGTCTGTTCACTCCTTCTACCACGTGGATCCCAGGGACTGAACTCAGGTCATCAGGCTCGGTGACAGTGCCTTTACCTAAAGTGCCCCTGGCCAGCACACAAAGTAAACATTTATTTGCAAGTCTCTATGTCTCTTTATAATGTTCCCACCACTTGGCCACAATGATCATTCCCATAGACTCTTTTTCTTTTTTGAGACCGAGTCTCAAACTGTAGTTTAGGTTGGCCTGTAATTTAATTATGGTAGCCTAGGCTGGTGTTGAACTCTCAGCCATTTTTCTGCCTCAGCCTCCAAAGTCTGGATTACAGGTGTGGATTGCCACACTCAACCCTAGTATACTGTCAGTTTGATAGCAGGAGCAGCGTATATGTGCATTTGGTTCATTTGAGCTCATACCGCATGTGTAAATACCCAATGAGAAGCGGACCCACAAGGCCAGGCGATTTAGAACAGGAGGCATGGGGTTGGTTCCAGTTCTGCATAAGAACTCTGCAGTTTTCAGGGCTCGAAGTCTGTTTCCTTTGTCTGTAAAATGAATGTGGTAGAACTTACCTTCCCACAGTGGATGGAGTCCTCATGAGAAAAACGTGGGCTTCCAGTACATGCATCGCAACTGCATGCAAAGGGGCCCAGGTGTGGTGGGGATGGCTCTGAAGTGGGGTGATGTTGGCTGGGCTGGAGGAGAGCCCGGGAATGGGAAGCTAGGAAGGCATGGCTCTATCTTGCAGCTCCTCCTGCCTAACAGTTTAGTAGACTTTGGGACCACTAGACCCTGTTTCTAGGGCCAGTTCTGTCCTTCCCTCCATCCCCTCCAGGCACTAGGCCAAACCCTCGGGACTTGTTTCTCCACTCTGACTGACTCTGCAGAACAAGACTGACTAACAGTGGACACAGTCTGGGTCTCACATTGAAATGGCTTCTCATCACTTTTCCCTCCAGTCAATCAACATTCTGGTTGTTTGGCTTCACGTTTTAACGCCAAGGAGCAAGGCGAAGGTGGATGTAATGTCAGCCCTTAGCAGAGACTCAGTTCTGTCTCTCAGCTCCAAGCATAGCTAGGGCCCCCGAGCTTCTCCCAGGCCTGTTTCCTTTCTGTTCTGTCTGTCTGGTGCTTAATGAGATTTATATTATCTTGATGACCCTGGCAACTCCAGCAGTCCCTTCTTGCTGTCTCTTCCATCAGCTCTCTGGAGTGCCCTGGCCCTTAGATATCAGGTTCATGGTGACCAATGGGTGAGTCCAAGCAGGTTGGAGGGGGATGGGAAGCAGTTTGCTGCAGGATAACTGTCTAAGCAAGCTCAGAGCCAAGGCAACCCTTTCTCCTGCTAGAGGTCACTAAACTGAGGAGACCAGGGAAGAAAGAGTCACCTTAGGACCCTAACGAATGAGCTCAATTGTGGCCACATTTGCCTCACACTTTCCAGGGTACTATCTCCCAAATTCACTTGACCATGAGAGACCCATAAGAATCTTTTGAATCACACTACTGAGTTCTTGGTGGGTCAGAACCTCTAGGGGCTCCTGGTGTCTCCTAGGAGTGGGCTGGAGGGAAATCCTGCCCATAACCTTGGTTTCTGTCCTTCCTTGGGTGTTGGTCTTTCCCTCTGACCTCTTGAGGATGCCTCATCTTCTCTGTCTTTTCACGGGCCCTCCTCTTGCCAGTCTACCTCAGTGCCCATACTGGCTACCTGAGGCAGGACCCTTGGGTTCTTCAGATAAAATCCAGAGGAGTGGGAGGTGGTTGGCATCAGGAAGGTCTTCTCCTTGGTCATGCACACAGCTCTTCCTTCCCAACTCTACCTCTGGTCAGGGAAACCAGGCAGGACATCCGTCCCTTAGTGGACAGATGCTACGGGAAGTTGTGAACCTCAGACGGGGACAGAGCTACTGCCAAGGCTGTGCTCAGGATAGGACTGGAGCCACACATGGGGCACCACCAGGGTGAGAAATGGTGCCTGGAGCAGACATGTGTGGATGGAAGCATTGTTGACCACCAGACAAGGAATGCCTGAGCATGGACGGCTGGAATGTGGATCGAGAATAATATGGGGTTCCCGACAACCTTCCTGAAGCCATGGCATGTTTTGATTTCATAAACTTCCTCCTCTATTAAGATCTCCCTAAGTCAGGCAGTGGTGGCGCATGTCTTTAATCCCAGCACATGGGAGGCAGAGGCAGGCAGATCTCTGAGTCAGAGACCAGCCTGGTCTATGAAGAGAGTTCCAGGTCAGCCAGGGCTACACAGAGAAACCCTGCCTCAAACAAACAAAGATCCCTTGAGCAGGTGGGTCTTGGGAGCCCTTTGGTCTGCCCCTGCCACTGATTCACAACAGCTGTGTGTTCTAGATTTTCCTGGCTTGTCCCATCACTTTTATATTACACAGTATTTATTCCCTGGAATCCCCCCTGTGCTGCACTCATCACCCTTTATCTCACTAACAATTTTATCTGGGAAACGATTTTGTGGAAGACATGAGCACAAATGGTCAGATCTTTCTTCCAAGCTGGTAGATTTCCACTTCTGTCTTACCAATTGCAAATATCATCGAGTCTGCAGCAATGTCATGGACGTTTTCAGTTGTCAGTCAGTTTTGAGTTATACTGATTCTTCTTTCTTTTTTGAGAAAGAATATCTTGTAGTCCAAGCTGACCTTGATAACGTTGAAAATCTAATATTCCTGCTTCTACCTGTCAAGTGCCGGAATTACAGGTGTAGGCTACCACACCTGGTTTATGCTATGGCATAGGAATTAAACTCAAGGCCTTTTCCAGGCTAGGCAAACACTCTACCAACCGAGCTACTCCTCCAGCCTCCTGATTTTGTTGGTTTGTTTGTTTGAGAGAGTGAGGAGATGGTAGGATGTTGCTGTGTATCTCTTGCTTGCTGTCTTACTTTGGGTTTCTATTGCTATAAAGAGACACCACAACCACAGCAACTCTTACAAAGGAGAACAATGAATTGGGGCTGGCTTACAGTTAAGTCCATTTTCATCATGGTGGGAGACACTGCTGTATAGTGCTGGACAGGTAGCTGAGAGTTCTATATCTTGATCCACAGATAGCAGAACGAGACTGTGTATTCACACTGGGTGTAACTTAAGCTTATAAGACCTCAAAGTCTGTCTCCACAGTGACACTTTTCCTCCAACAAGGCCATGCCTCCCAACAGTGCCACTCCCAATGGCCAAAGATGCAAACACAGGCGTCTATGGGGCCATTCCTATTCAAACCACCACATTTGTCTAGAATGCTGCCTAGATCAGGCTGACCTTGAACTCACAGAGATATGCTTAACTTCTTCCTGCTGCTGGGATTAAAGGCATAGGCCACCAGACTGGCATAAAATTTTATTTGTTTTGTGTGTGTGTATGTGCGTGTCTGTGTTTTGCCTGTATGTATTATGTATGTATGTATGTATGTATGTATGTATGTATGTATGTGCACCATGTGTGTGCAGTGCCCTCTAAGGCTAGAAGAGGGTAAGGGACTTCCTAGAACTGGAGTTACAGAGGTTATGAGCTAGCTGCCTTGTGGATGCTGAGAACTGAGCCCAGGCTCTCTGCAAGAGCAGCAATTAACAGTAAGTGTTCTTAACCACTGAACCATCTTTCTAGTCCCAGCCTCCTGATTCTTAATCCATTGTATATATGTGTTCCATACAACCAGAGTCCAGGATTCCTTCCAGGTTGGTACCCCACAGCTTTCTGGGGGTGCAGCCCTGCTTCCTTCTATGTGAGTATTTTTCCAGACCACTCCTGGGAAATGCAGGCTTTTCTTCTGCAATCTGATGTGAACAGGCCTTCGGGAACAGTACTCAAGATGAATCCATAAAAATCTAGGAAGAGTTTTCAAAAGTCACGAATCTAAATGCAGAAGTTAAAGCTCGGGAGAAACGAACCACGGTGGGGACTTCTCTACCTGATAGCTGTGTGGGGAAGCTGTCATCCAGGGAGCTCCTCGCCTGGACAAGCTGGGCTGCTGGAAACCTTGGCCGGGCGGGATACTTCAGGTCCACACTGTGCTTTTCTTTCAGCTCAGGCCTGGGAACTTTTGTCTCAATTGCAATTTGAGAGACAGGGTTTTAGGACTGGGATGTTTTAGGACCAGCGACTGGTCCAGTGCCCCCCCCCCCCCCCCCGGCTTGGGAGTGAGATGACCAAGTTAAATTCTCTTTCCAGGGCCGGTAAGCTCTACCCAGGGGGACTCTGCCTTTCCGGAGTACTTCCTATCTCTTTCCTTTCCTCCACCCCTCCGCCCCCCTGCTTTCTTCTTCTGCACCCCACCCTCCTAATTTCCCTCCTCTACCTTTTCTTTCTTGTCTTGCTGATTGCCTTTCTAAAGAGTCGGGGCTCAGCGTTCCCTCTTTCAAGGGGTTGGGTACGGAGTGACAGGCCCCTGGCGGGCGCAGGAGGCAACACTGGGTGTCCTGCCCCCCCCCCCCCGAGTGCGGAGGCCTCCCCGCCTGGGCGGACGCAGCATCTCCCGCATTGTTCAGTCCTGAAGACGAGCAGCTGCCGCGTTAATTGCCACCAGCAGGAGGGCCGCGCCGGCTTACCCTCCTCCTGCCGATTAGGAGGCCGCCCAGGAGGAAGGTTTTCAGGAGCCAGTGTTGCGCATTATTCCAGGAATTTTAAACACTCGTTAAAGGCTTTGCCGTGTCTCACTTCAGTACACATCATGCTCCAGTTACTGCTCGCAACCGCGGGGGCATGGGCGCGGGCAGCACTTATCAATATTTTAGCACGAGAAAGGCAAATGATGTTGAAACATTGAACTATATTTCCATCTGTTCAAACTGAAATGGGACAAGCGCAGCTCAGGAAATGAAATACCTCCTCCCCAGCTGCCTCTGAGGCAGCGATACCCACTGGCCTGGCTTCAACCCCTGCCTTCGTTTCTCCGCCATCTTGCTTCTCACTTGGCCCCAGCATTCACACTCTATGGGGCAAAGTCCAAGGAGTTCCACAGGTGATGGCTTCATCTGTAGAACACAGAGCGGTAGCACCTCAAAGAATGAACAATGAGCCTCTTTTTAAGACGTGCCTTAAAGTAGGATCCAGTGAGATCTGCCTTTCTGGTGCCGGGGAACCCCATCTGTACCCTCTGCACTGGCCTGGCTCAGTGCCAATGGACTGCCCCTTCTGTACGAAGACTTGGAAAGGGGCCAGGTGTGTGGCTCGGGCTTCTAATTCCAGCTCTTGCCAAGGCTGCAGGAGAGTGGGGAGTACACAGCCTGCCTGAACTATAGAGTTCAAGGCAAGACTGTCACACAATCAGGAAAGACTAGCATAAGACCTTGCCTCGCTTGCGTGAGGCCCTGTGTTCAAGTGCCAAGCTTCAGAAGAAAACAACATCATATCCAGGAATGAAACCTTGAGGTAAAGACTGTTGAGGGCAAACAACCACAACAACAAACTTCTGTGCTATACTTCTGTTCCTCCCGGAATAAAACAAGGTTGACTGACAGGGAATATTGATTGACAGGATTATTGGCATAGTCTCTAAGGATCTGAGAAATTACTGTAAAAGAAGAATGTCTGTCTTGAGTCCTGAAACAGGTTATCTCAGAGATTTAGGGACCCCGAGTATCTCCATGAGGTGGACCCTCAAAGGCTGGAGTGTCTTCTTCCCTAACTCAGAATGGAAAGTGTTTCTAATTTTTCCTTCTGACTCCTTATGACCACTCCCTTAGAAGCTGTTTAACTGAATTTGATTCTCATCCAGGGTCAGGATGTGAAGAGTCCTGAGCCTTCAAGCTCCTGTATTCCACTGGGCTGCTGAGGGACTCCGTGGGTGGCTCTCAAGCCTTGAGGTTATGCCTGGCACTACCAGAAGAATAACTGAGCGTATTCTTTTTTTTTAAAGATTTATTTATTAATTATGTATACAGTGTTTTCTCTACATATATGCTGCAGACCAGAAGAGGGTACCAGATCTCATTACAGATGGTTGTGAGCCACCATGTGGTTGCTGGAAGAGAAGTCAGTGCTCTTACCATCTGAGCTTCTCTCTAGCCCCTGAGAATATTCTTGATGTTGGTTCTCATGCTGGCCACCAGGGTGGTGGCACCTTGACCTCTGAAGAAGGAATTTCCATTGTGGCAGGTGGAGTGGCAGCTGTAGTGTGTCAGGTAGCGAGCAGATGGGGTGGAATGGAGACTGTGCTGTGAAAGGGGAAAGACACATTTGGTTTCATCCTTCCTTCGCTTGCAGATGGGGTCATCCACCTCCCAAGCCAGCTGGGGGGAGAAGCATTGCCACACTCTTTTGAGATGAGTGTCTTCTCTTTAGTGAGCCTTTGTGGTCAGAACATGGGACAAACATCAGACCTGGAAGGAAGGCAAGGTCACGTGGAGACACAGCTAAGCCAGCTGTAGCTGGATACATTATTTATCATCATTCATGCCCTGGCAATACTTAAGCATGCATGGGAAGCCCATTTATGGTGGTTCTCCAGTTGCTCCTATCCTGGCAGTCCTAAGTTCTGGTGTTATTGTCATAGCCAAGCTTCCACAGTCTTCCTCTATGCTGTCTATCCAGGGTTTCTGGGTCTTCTTCTTCTCTGTCTTATCCCATGCGCTCCTCCAAGCAGTGCTGCCTTCGGGTATCTGCCGTCATTCATTCTCATAACATGGCCGAAGTTTCTCAAGCGCCATTGCCGTATCCCATAGTTGACTTCCTTCTGTAGATGGAGACGTTTCTTATGTCATCGCTGTGCAGCCTGTCTCTTCGTGTGACACCTAGAATCCTCCTGAGACATGCCATCTCGAACACATGCAGCCGCTGTTCTGAGGGGTGTTTCCTTGTCCAGGTTTCGGAGCTGTAAAGAAATCAGCTCAAGACAAGTGTCTCATATACTTGCGATTTTGTTGTTGCCTTTGTGTCTCTTGTTGACCAAACCTTTCCTAGTGCCTGGAATGCAGCCCTCACTATCCCTGTCTTCCTCTTCAACCCGGTGTAAACAGAAACTCTATTTTCATTTCCACCCAGACTTGAAAAATCACACAGAAACTATATTAATTACAAGTGTTTGGCCATTCCTAGGTAACTCTTATATCTTAAATTAATCCATTTCTATTCATCTATTATCTCCATGAAGCTGTGGCTCACCACTGATGTTCTGGTATCTTTCTCCTTCTCAACTACATGGCATCTGCCTGACTCTGCCATCTGTCTCCCTGCATTCAGTTCAGTTTTCTGCCTACCTATATCCTGCCCTGTGATAAGCCAAAGCAGCATCTTTATTAACTAATAAAACATAGTCATAGCACACAGAGGGAAATCCCACATCAATCCAGAGCTGTCCAAGGTACTCTACACAAAGTATTTCTTTCGGAGTCTCAGGTATAAATGTTATTAAACCCACTAGACTTATGAGAAAACTGAGAGTCTGGCAGTGACATGCCAAATAACACACGCAAGGTAACCAAGCAGCACATTCATAACCAGAACCAAATTTATATATCTTCAAGATTTGCATTCTTTTTACTCAAATGCAGCATACAGCCTCAATGTTGGGGATTAGGGAGGGGAAAAACATCAAGCAGAGGCAGGGTAGGGCCTTCTAAAGACCAGAGGCAGGGGACATCACGGCGTAGCATATATGGCTGGTCCACAGCTAGACAAATCCGGAAGTGCAGGAGGGGTGACCTCTTTAAAGCAGGGACATCAGCTGGCTGCTCAAGAGGACAAGGACAAGAAAGGATGAATGCAGGCTATCCAGATATTGAAGGTGCAAGGTCAGGGCCACAGCCCAAAGACTGTCACACATGCAGTGGACTGATTGGTAGCCAGCGTTGCAGGGGTTCAGCAGACACATGCACGGTAGACAAAGGATGGGAGCATGTGGTGAGAGCAGGGGAGATGTAGTTTTCCTGTTCTTGAAACCTGATAACACTGTTAGGATGCCAACCTGTACACAGAATATAGAACAAAGATAAACTCCTCAAATAAACTTTGAGAAGTCTTATGCCAACTGTGTGTGTGCATGTGTGTGTGTGTGTGTGTGCATGTGTGTGTATGTAGGCATGTATGAGTGTATGTGGTTGGGCATGTGTGAGTGCATGTGTGTGTGTGTGTGCATGTATGTGTTTGTGCATATGTGCGTGTGCATGTGGGTGGCATGTATGTGTGTGCATGTGCATGTATGTGTGCATGTGTGCATGTGCATGTGTGCATGTGCATGTGGGTGGCATGTATGTGTGTGCATGTGCATGTATGTGTGTGCATGTGTGTATGTGCATGTGGATGGGCATGCATGTGTGTGCATGTGTGTGTAGGCGTGTGTGTGTGCATGCTGGAGTGTGTGTGTATGTGTTCTGCTCAGTGTGTACATATCTCACGGTAGCAAGGACCCCAGATCATAAACTAATGAGGAGGACCAAGATCCATGCAGCAACCTCACCTGTGAAGCGAAAGGGAGGCGGGACCTTGAGTATGGAGAGGATGGCAGCTTCTTTTAACTTCCTGGCGGGAAAAGTTGCATCGTTTCCTCAGAAAACTGACTTCACAGCATGTAAGAATGAAAACAAGTTGGTCTCAGGTCTGAGTCTGACTTCTGGGGACTGTGGGAAGCTGTCTGGGCAGGCTTCAAGGAGACCAGATACATTGCTCTGGAATCAAGAGGTTGGTCATTCACGTTTGAAGGCATTTTCCAGTCATGGCTGGTCGTGCTTCCACTCCACTGCTAATATCCTCAGAAGAGTCTTATTTTTAGTGGCCAGGCTTTTCGGATCTGGGACGTGCAACAAATGTTTAAGATCTTGCAAATACATTTGGTTCCAAATTCTGAAAGGACAACTGCCAAGATTTTACTGAGCACATATTTTATTAACATATCTAAAGTTTGTTGATTTACTATCCACAAATGATTTAAAAACAGATTTCAAGATAAAGATTGAGGTTTTCCAATATTTCTGAACTGTGCAAGTAATCAAGACAACAACAACTACATAAAAGAAATGTGTCAAGATTACACAGACAGGGAAGTTGAGCAGGAAACTGAATGTACCGTCACTTGTTTGTACTTAAGATTGGCCTGAAGAAGAGTCAGCCAGGCACTATAACACTGTGTCCTAAGAATCCACTATGACTAGACATTGTTCTAAGAACTTGTATGACATTAGTAGACACAAACAGCGAAGGATCTGTGTCTTTATGTCAAGGGAAATGGACAATGAAGAGAGAAATGTAATAAATATGCAAAAACACAGAGTGTGCTTGAAGATTATAAAGGATAATAAAAAGGGCTGGAGAGATGGCTAAGCTGTTAAGAGGAATTGCTTCTCTTGTAGAGGACCTGGGTTCAGTTCCCAGCACCCACATGGTGGCTCACAACTGGCTATTCTTGCTCTGGAAGAAAGTGGAAACCCTTGGTCATTCTCAGAGAATACAAGGCTGGAGTTTCCATGCTCAGGGCTCAGAAGCCTTCAGTTGAAGGATGTTTGGGGAGTGGAGTGAAAGCAAGAACCATTAGGAGTTCAGTTTGGATATGTTGAGTGTGGTGTTTATTAAACACCAAGTAAGAAGTTGAATGGGCAGCTGGGTCTATAAGTAGGAGCTTGGGAAAGATCTGGGGGGCAGGGAGGGCACTAGAGTTGTCAACCCGCTATCTGTCAGCAATATTTCATGCCACAAGCTGCTATGACATCACGGGGGAGGGGTCGATAGAGAAGAGGAAGGGAACAAGCAGGGCTCTCAGAACTCCAACTTACAGGCCAACAAGAATAGGCAGATGAGGGAAAAGGCTGATGAGTGACCAGGAATGCGGAAGAACAACCAAAGAAGGCTATCTTGATGCCAGAGACGTCTCTGAAAGCAAAGGTCTGTAGCAGTAATACTTTCCTCACTTTGTAAAAATACATGACAAATACAAGTGGGGGGGATATTTATTCTGACTTATAGTTTAGGGAATATCAGTCCATCATGGGACTGGGGGCAGGCATGGAGGCCATAGTGCCTCCATCTGCAGAGATAGGAATGTGTGTCAGGGCTTATCCACATCCCAACAACCCAGGAAGCAGAGAGTTCAGGCTATGACCGGAAGTAGAGGCCTTTTGCAGCAACTGATGTCTGCTAGCTAGACCATAGTCACAAATGCTCCACATCTTCCCGAAATAATGTCATCAGCTGGGGGCCAAGCGTTCAAACATGGGAGTCCACAGGGGACATTTCACATCCAAATTATGACAAGGTTCATAACAGCTTCAAAACAGCTCCTTCAGAGTATAATGAACCATGACAGCTAGGGAGAGCTCCACAAATGGCAAACCTCTGAATTACTGCTCACTGTGGTTTGAATGTAAAATGTCCCCCATAGCGTCATGTGTTGGATCACTTGGTCCCCTGCTGGTGGCAATGTGTCCAAAGGTTATGGAACCTTTAGAAAGTGTAGCTCACTAGAAGAAGTATTCTGGGAGCCATGCAGCCTAGTCTCAGACCAGCATACGACTACCTGTCCCGTGGGTTTTCTTGGGGTAAGTCACCTGTGAAAACGAATTTTCACTCAGTGGTCCATGGGGCAGCAAAGGAATTTACAAAATTTGTGTACTGTGCAGGCTCTTGTCTCTCACTATATTGTTGTTTCTTTGGGCGATTTTTAGCTTTTCTTTGTCAGTCACACTTGTAATAGCTGTAATTTCCCCTGAGAATCCTTTCTTTTCTTCAATATTTCCCCCTAAGTTTCAGCAGGAGACTAATGCTTCTCAAATCTCTTATCTAGAATTACTAACTACGACTCCTAATCCTGGGAGCTTTTCTGACTCAATAGAGACAGTTAGGCATGTATGAGAAAGCGACACTTGGAACATTAACCACATCTGGAAAGAGGAGTAAGGCAGTAGACGCAGAATAGGGGAACTATCTCAGGGATACACATAGTGCCAACTGTGGAGAGGAAGTTCCCCAGAAACCAATCATATAGAGCCAATGCTGGGACCTAGTATGATCCAAGGGGGAATAATGCAATGTAAACTATGGGGTGGATGGATCCATCTTCACCATTTATAGGAGCTTATATCAAAGGGAGAGTATGAAGTAGTGGGGCGGGAGAAGAGCCCCTTATCAAAGCCTGCCCTTCACAGGGAGATTGAGGCATGGGAACCCTCTTGTAGAAAAGGGAACTGTATAAGAATCTTTATCACAGACATGAAAGAATTATCTGGGTTTGAATACTGTTGTCCTTAAAGCATTGTACTCAAATCTATTACTTTTAACTTTGTAACCACAAGTAGCTGCCAGCTGACATCAGTGCTGCAAGAGCAGGAGATGTCTGCCTTGATATTTAACTCAACCTGCAGAGATGCTGAACTCTACGTCTAGAGTAAGGTTATGTAGGGGATGGGAAAGTGTGTTTGGGGAAGAATAAAGGGGAACAATGAGGGCTTTCATAATGACTACGTTGTATTCCTTAAAATATGATATATTTCTTAAAGTCAAAAATAGGAGCCAATAATAAAACTCTTCACATAAGCCTGGTAAGAAAAACTCTGTTTAAGTATAAATAAAGAGAGCTTCAGCTATTCAGGGTCACTTGAGTGCAATCCACTTGAGTGCAATTCCTTGGGCTGATGCGCCTTTCCCGCCTCAGGACCTGAACCTGAGCCAAGGCTGGACCCTGGCAGAAGCTCATCACTGAAGGCAGACTTTGAGGTTGTATAGCCTGGCCTCACTTCCTGTTGTCTGCTTCTGGACTGCCAATGCAGCATGATAGACTGGCCTCCTCCCAGTGCCTCACCTTTCCTGTTATGCCTACCCATCTGGAACTGTAAGCCAAGCTCTTTCCTTTATGTCTCTTTAGTTAAAGTATTTCATCACAGTAACAGACGGAAAGCCAAGACACGATTGAGATGGTGTCAAGTGAGCTCTGGAAAGAAGTAAGGTGGAGAGAACAGATCCTGGCGATTGGATTATCATGCTTAAGAACCTACAATTAATCATAATCCAATGGAGGGCAATTGTCACTCATCCAGCACCATAACAAAGCATCTCTACCTTTCATATCCTCTCATATCTGTCTCAGGTCTAGGGACAGGAGTCATTCTATGGATCTCCAGCCTTTGGGCACTCTCCCCAGGGCGGCTGTAACCAGGACATAGTTCTGATAATGTTGGGCTTGTTCCCCACCCCAGCCCCAGCCCCGCACCCAGTGTGGGTTCTCCAAAGACTCCATGGACCTCTTTTGACCTCCACTCTTTTGCCAGGAATCAGATCCTCTGGCAAGCTCACCACAAGCGTGTGTCCAGAAGAAGCAGGCTTGTACATCCTTTGATGTGGTAGCTCCCTTTAGCTCCTGGCTTGTGTTGATCTGTCACCAGGAGAAACAGCCCCTGCTGGGTTCCATAAACACTCACGAGCTTGGAATGACCCAGTCTGACACAGCAACTGAGCCTGGGGAAGGACTTAGAGAGACACTGATCCCAAGCGGAAGCTACTGCTGGAGATTGGATGGGGTGTGGTTATCTGCTTGGCCCTGGAGTGCTAGGACCAGATAATTGGGTAAAGCATCAAGGCTTGCTGGCTGCCTTATGTGGCTGACTCCTGCCTGCCCTCCATGTATCCTCAGTAGCTAACACAAGCTCAGCAAATGTTTCATGAAGGATGCTCATGAGCCCATGAACACATGCCTTCTTTCTATAAGCTACCCCATCCTTAACCACACAAGGTGAAGACTCCAGCCATGGAGAGTTTCTGACTCTGCTCTCATTCCTGGCTACCAAGGAAAAAAAATCTTCTCGTCTCAGAGTCCAGAGCTGATCCTGACTGCACCCTCGTGTCTACCATAACCTAGGGTCCCCAGGTCCTTCCCTTCTAGCCTCTGCCACCGGCCTTTAGGTTTTAGAGAAGCATTTTGTTTGGGTAAGAGTAATATCTTTCTCTCGTCTCCTCTCTCCAGCCTCATCTTCCACCTGTTACCTGCTCACCCTACCACTTGGGGAAAAGCACTGGGAATCAGACTCTTTCACCTGCCTGGCATGGTATCCAAGAGGCACTGGCTCTGCGGCCTCACCCCTCATGTCAGGCAGCAAGATGACAGGCAATCCCAGAATGGTTTTATCTGGAAACTGGCCCAGATAGGCTCATCTGAGTAGCAGTGGCATATGACAAAGCCAACGCTACTCTTTTGGATAATTCCTTCCTTTCCAGCCCTTTCTGCTGCAGGTTCGAGATGAACATCTCAGCACACAGGGAAAGCTTATCTTGGAGCCCATCTGGGAGGGGGACTTGTTACCTTCCCAGGCCACCCAGCCCATCTCTAGTTGAACTAGGATACCCCCCCCCACCAGCCCTTACTGTTTTTGGCTTGGAGAAAAGCCTGATGCTGCTTTCTGTGACACTGGGGGCATAAAAACTCTACTGTTGAAGTTTCAAGTTCTTTCTCCCTAGGGATGCTGGAGCTAGTACTGCCACGGTCGGTGAGACCTCCTGGGGTCATGAAGACTACCTACCTAATGGGATGATACAACTGTGTCCTGCCTAGTGTCTTCTCCTGTTTCTTCAGCTCCTCCCATGACTTCAGGACTCGTTAGCTCCACAGTCCAGCCAGCCATCATTCTAGTCTGTCTAATATTGGCAACGTGTGGCTCTGGTCCCCACTCTTTACTAACCCAGGGGCTGGATGCTGTCTCTGAAACCTTGCACACAAATGCTTCTCCTGAAGCCCCTTCTCTTAAGTTTCTTGTGGTGGTTTCTATTGATTGTCAACTTGACAGGACATAGCATCCCCTATGAATGAAGCCTCTGGGTATGCCTGTGAGGGATTATCTAGACTAGATTAACCTCTGGGGGTGTCCATGAGGAATTATGTTCAATAACTTAATTCAAGTGTGAAGGGCTACCTCAACTTGGCAGTACACTTGGCTGAGACCCTGTCCTATGGGAGAGAGAGAGAGAGAGAGAGAGAGAGAGAGAGAGAGAGAGCGAGCTAGCTGACAACTAGCATTCATTACTCTCTACATGCTGATCTTGGATGCAATGTGACCAGCTGCCTGAAGCTCCAGCCCCTGTGGCAGTCCTAACATGAACTGACTGTATTCTTGAACCGTGAACCCAAATAAACCCATCTTTCCTTAAATTGCTTTTGTCTGGGTGTGGATCTATTAACAGGAAATGTAGCTAATACACATTCCTAGTGCATCTATCCTCATGAATTCAAGGCATGGTCTCGGCCACCACATTTGAAGTACTAGGGGTCTATGCATAGGTAGGTACCCGTTGCAAAATGCTAATAGGCTTCATATTTGGAAGCTGATGCCGAAGCCTCCATTAAGACTCACTGAACCATCCAGCTCCAGTGTGCGTTTGTTCCTTGTGGTGCAATACTTAAGACATAAAGGTTTTGATACTAGTCAATCTTTAAGCATACACTTGAGTGTCACGAAGAACATTTCCCCTACTGTACATCCATCACCACCATCATCTCCAGAACCATCTTCATAACTGAAACTCTACCCTTCAAAAACTAGCTTCCCATGTTCCCTCCCTCCCAGCCCCTTTCTGTGTACATGAATTTGACCACATCAGGTTCCTCACGCACAGGTGTTTGATAAAAGCGTACCTGGATAACTGCATTTGGCTTGTTTCACTTAGTGCTGGATCCTTAGTTTCACCCATGTAGCGTATGTGGAAATTCCATTTCTGTGTGGGGCTGACTACTGAATGCATATAACACCACGTTTTACTTATCTCTCATCCAATGGTGGAACTTTGTTATCCCGGTCTATTTAAACTTTTACAAAAGTATCTTGAACTAGGTCAGTTATAAACAGTAGAAATTTACAACTTACAGCACCGGAGTCTAGAAAATCCATCCAAGATTGGGCCATCAGGGGTTTTGATGTTTGGAAAGGCCTTGCTTCTCATAGGTAATAGCTTCTCTGAGGAAGGGCAAAAGGAGGCTAACAATGCCTTCAAGTTTCTTCCACAAGGGGACTAATCCCATTCATGATGGCTCAGTTCCCCTGATCCATTCACCTCCCAAAGGACTCTCCTCCCGATGCCATAATGTTGGTGATCAGATCTCGACTTATGAATTTGTGGGGTCCATGCATTCGAACACCAGTCCTTGGGTAGGATTGAGTGTATGCAGCTGCGACTGTGGGAGAACAAGGGTCTGCTCAAGCGGTGTGTATTCTACATGTTCTTCCTTCACACACCATATCTCTGCTAGAAAGTTCCCCTAGGACGGTGGTTCTCAACCTTCCTAATGCTGTGACCCTTTAGTACAGCTCCTCATGTTGTGGTGGCCTCCAACTGTAAAATTATTTCTTTGGAAGACTGGAGAGATGGCTCAGAGGTTAAGAGCATTGACTGCTCTCCCAGAGGTCCTGAGTTCAATTCCCAGCAACCACATGGTGGTTCACAACCATCTACAAAGAGATCTGATGCCCTCTTGTGGTGTGCAGGCAAACCACTGTATGTATGATAAATAATAATAAATAAATAACTCTTTAAAAAAGATTTAAAAAATTACTTCCTAAATGTAATTTTACTACTGTTATGAATTGTAGTGTAAATATCTGATATGCAGGATATGTGATCTCTGTTGAAGGAGCATTCCACCCACAAGGGGTTTGTGTCCCACAAGTTGAGAACCTCTGTCCTAGGTCATAGTGGAAACCTCAGTTTTGGGTCTCTTTCTATCTGTTCCCTAGTTTAATACAGCCTGGTACAGTAATGGATATTTGTGATATGATGTGGGATTCCCCTCTGTATGCTGCAAGTATATTTTTTTTTTTACCATTGGTTAATAAAGAAGCTGATTTGGCCTATGGTCTATATTTAGGTGGGAAAACTAAACTGAATGCAGGGAAAAATAAGGCAGAGTCAGGTAGGTGCCACACAGCCACCCAAGAAGCAAGATGTTAGGTAACAAACCACGAGCCTCGTGGTAAAATATAAACTCACAGAAATGGGCTAATTTAAAATGTAAGAGCTAACTAGGAATACGCCTGACCTGTTGGCCAAACAGTGCTGTAATTAATATAGTTTTTGTGTAATTATTTGGGTCTGGGTGTCTGGGAAACAAAAGCACAATCTCCATTTACATAATAGGCTTCCTGGCTCATTGTTAATTGCAAAATCCTCACAGCTCTTTTAAGAGGCTCTGCCACCAGATACTTAAATGGTGTTTATGAGCAGCCAGCATCAAGATTCTTGGTGGTGGCATGGACTTTGAAACTCCACAGAGTTATGGCAATAAACATGACTCCTGCTTGTACCTCCACGATGAAGCCAGACTCTCAAAAAGCTAAAGAATGGGGTGGAGCCAGTTGCCAAAACCACAACTTTAATCCTAGCCATATGGCTTAGCAGATTAAAGATTCATGTGCTCAGAAAAAAATAGCTATATACAGTAAAGACAGACTCAGATGGAAAAAAACCTCTAAATGGTTTACAGCATGTTTAAGAATATACGTGGGCTTGGGATAGAAAAGGAAACAGATAGAGAACATCCTTTAAAAAAGACAGAGTAGCTGGATGTGGTGGTGCACGTCTTTAATCCCAGCACTTGGGAGGCAGAGACAGGTAGATCTCTGTGAGTTTGAGGCCAGCCTGGTCTATAGAGTGAGACCCAAAACAGCCAAAGATACACAGAGAAACCCTATATCAAAAACCCAAAAATTAAAAATAAAAATAAAAGACATAGAGTAGGAAAAAAGCCACATAAAGACGGAAAATACACAGAGAGTCTGGATACTTTATGTTATTATTTTGTCTTTGAATTGTTTGCCGAGGAAAGAGCAAGAGCTGCTAAAAGACATTTGATTATAAATGCTACTGGATTAATCCAACTTAAATATTTTTAAAATGCCTTGACTTCAAAATTTAAATGAAAAGATATGTTACTTTGGAGAAGAGGTTTTGCTTTTGTTTCTACAGGAAATGAGAGGCTGTGAATTCATTCTAGGTTAAGAAAAATCAGGTTTGATTGAGGAAAAACCCCTGGTGTAAGAGGTTCTTCTGTTCATTTGTTGCTTTCATTGGTTAAATGAATAAAGAAACTGCTTTGGGCCTAATAGGGTAGAACTAAGGTAGGCGGAGAAGATAGGCATAAATGCTGGGAAGAAGGGCAGAGTGAGAGACGCCATGGATCTTCTGCCTGAGACAGATGCTAGTTAGAATCTTTCCGGCAAGCCACAGTCATGTGGTGATACACAGATGAATAGAAATGGGTTAAATTAAGATGTAAGAATTAGCTAATAAGAAACTAGAGCTAGGGCTGGAGAGATGGCTCAGAGGTTAAAAGCATTGCCTGCTCTTCCAAAGGTCCTGAGTTCAATTCCCAGCAACCACATGGTGGCTCACAACCATCTGTAATGGGGTCTGGTGCCCTCTTCTGGCCTTCAAGCATACACACATACAGAACATTATATACATGATAAATAAATAAACATTTAAAAAAAAAGAAACCAGAGTTAATGGGCCAAGCAGTGTTTTAATGAATACAGTTTCTGTGTGATCATTTCGGTTGTAAACTAGCTGGATGGCTGGGACAAACAAGTGACCCTCTCCTTTGTAAAAACCCCCTGAAAAATCTCCAAGAGGAATGAATGGCCCAGATGATCCAACATTTCAGAGCACCTCTGTGGCAGTTTTCTTGGCATTCTACATAAAGAACAGTCTCAAGACTGCTGGCTGAGATGATCCAGCCTCACAGAATACTCCAGTCAGGACTTGACCTTAATCCTAAATTTTCTTTGGGTTCTCATAAGATTACCAGTACCCCAATCAGCAGGAAGTAGCCTAGAAAACTATCCCACACTCCCAAAAATATGGATTAAAGATGTTTGTCTTTGTTTAGAGTGTTGGTTACAAATTGTTATGGATAATGGTCAAGAAAAAAACCTAAACAAAGGAGATTAGATGCAGAGTTTTTGTTTTGTAAAGAAAAAAATCAGAGAAATGCTATGGGATAATGCTCTTATATACTGCAAAGATTTGTCACTTATATTGATTTAATAAAATGTGAATTGGCCAGTAGCCAGGCAGAAAGTATAGGCAGGGCAACCAGACTAGGAAAATTCTAGAAAGAGTGAAGGCAGAGACTCAGTCACCAGTCAGAAACAGAGGAAGCAAGATGAGAATGCATTACTGAGAAAGGTACCAAGCCAGGTGGCTAAACATAGATAAGAATTATGGGTTAATTTAAGTTGGAAGAACTAGTTAATAAGAAGCCTGAGCTGATAGGCCAAACAGTCTATAATTACTATAAACCTCTGTGTGTTTCTTTGGGACTGAACCTGTGGGACCAGGTGGGACAGAAACTTCTATCTACAGTGGTTGGTAGCTACCTAAGATCTGGTAAATGGATAGATGCCATGTTTCAGTGATCTAGGTACACATCATAGTCTCTAGGTCCCAAGGCCAGGCAATGTGAGAACTCCCGCTCAGGATGACTATTAGGGCAGCACACATAATGCATGTGGCCCTTCACTCTGGGTCACCTGTGTCTCAGTGCAGACTTTGCCATTTACAGAATGAAGACAATGTCCACTTTTCCAAATGGTTATGACTACGGAAGATAAGCCTTGATGTTGTCACTGCTAGCCATTTTTCTCACAATACTGACCTAGCACACACACAGGGATTATCGGTGTGGGAGGATTACAGGTGTGACAGTTATCTGAAGCCCCTTACCCACCCTGCTGCCTCTTGAGGACTGGGTCCATGCTGTGGGATAATCCTTCTATACATTGTGAAAATGTGCTGCTTTCATTGTTAATAAAAAGCTGATAGCTGGGCAGGATTTCTGGGGCAGAGAGAATGCTGGGAAGAAGAAGGGTGGAGTCTGAGGAGTCTCAAACCAGATGTGGAAGAAGCAACATGGGAGTTCATAGATGAGGTACATGGGCATTGGGGGCAGCACATAGATGAATGGAAATGGATTGATTTAAGTTATAAGAGTAGACTGGAGACAAGCCTAAGCTATTGGCTGAACATTCATAATTAGCAGTGTCTCTGAGTGGTTATTTAGGAGTGACAGCCCTGACACAGAGAAACTCCACCTATAGCACCACCCTTTTTAGATTGATCTACAAGATTTTAGGTGCATACCAGCAGGAGACCTACAACCCAACTCTCTCCAAGACCCCCGAGAAATGTGCTCAAGCCTGAACTACTCTTGAACCAATGTTTAACTCAACTTTCTCGGGTCCCTGAGTACCTGGGATCTTGGGCACTAAAGCAGGATCTGCTGCCTTAGTAACATACATGAACTGCCTGTCTTTTTCCACTTTTCTCTCTGGTGCCCTTCCCCCTAGGGTAGCCCCATCCTCACTCTCCCTCATCCCAATCAGACGTGTCACTGGGCCTCTGAGAGCCAGTTGCGACACCACTCAGAGAGACTGACTTTGTGCAGACAGTGCCTTGACTCAGAGCAACCACTCTATAAAACCTACTCAGACATTAGTAAGAATGCAAGAGAGATTTGGGGTGAAGGTCCCTAAAAACATGTCTTAGCAGTCACCTGTTTTAACAGACTTGGGAGCCTCAGATTAGGGAGGTATACGGCCATGTGACCCAATCCCTTCTCCAGTCCCCAGTCTCCAGTCCTGCTGACATTTGCTCAGACTCTGCCTGAGCTCCTATAGTATCAGAGAACTCACCACCACCACCCACACCTCCACTTCTGGTCTGGCCCTGGGGAGTTCCACTGGCCAACCATTTTACCATAGTGCCTTTTGCGGTCCTATTACCTCCCCTTGGCAGTCTTAAGGATCACCCAGCTACTGCTTCTCCAAGTGCAGCATCTCTTTAAATGTTGGAGGGCAGTGATCAGCTTCTCCTGCACATTCCTGTGCAGGGTAGGCCACCCAGCTTTGAAACATTTCCTGATTTGGGGCATTTTGTTACAGTATCTCAAACAGACGGGGAGCTTTTAACATATGTTATCACATGTAACTAATCCCGCATTATTGATGAGGAAACCAATCATGCTCATATTTTTGGCCCCGATTAAAAATTGGGGTAAGAATCACTGAAATCCAGTCTTTTGCTTGTTTTGTTTTGTTGAGACAGGGGTTCTCTGCGTAACAGCCCTGGCTGGCCTGGACTTTGCTTTGTAGGCCAGGCTGGCCTTGAACTCACAGAGATCCACCTGCCTTTGCCTCCTGATGCTGGAATTAAAGGCTTGCACTGCCACCCCTAGCAAAATCCAGTCTTCTAAAAGCTGCATTAGAAGGAAGCTTCTAGTAGCTTCCTGATTCCTCCATAGTGGAAGGTGATGGTAGAGGGAGGTGACCATTGCTGTGTCAGAGTTGCTCTGTGAGATGAGATGGGGTGGAGGAGGGATGTGGGGGCTGATCCCTGCTCTCAGAGAGGAGCTCTTGGGCTCTGGGAAAGATCCTAAGGCAAAGATGTAGATCAGCAGCTGCCATGCCTGGTCTGAGATTCCTAGGTGCTGGAAGGCACAAAGCCCCCTTGTCCTGCTTCCTGGAGACTCTGGTCTGACTGTCCAGGCTGTTGTTGGACTTGAAGCTGCTTTTAGCTTACCTGTTTGCTCTTCTGACCTAGTCTGAGGCCAGGGGCATTCAGAGAAGGTCAGAGACGAAGTATAGTGGAGACCAACTTCTAACCCAGCGGTCCCCTACGCACACTGCAGAACTCCTGCATGGAGTGGCCTTGGGGTGGAAGCCAGCCTATGAGGTGTGGCTATTAAGTCCAGTAGGAGAGAGGAAAGAAATGATGCTGGAGGCTTCTTTCTGCCCCGTTTCCTGGTATCCGACCCCCTCTGTAAGCCATCAGGATCCTGGGCAAGGACATGGACTGTCCTGGTAAGATAGGAAGCCAGGTCAGTTCTGGAGGAGAGTCCTTCCTTCTTTCTAGCCTCCTCCTTTGTCTCCTGCTTGTGTGAGGCTTATACACCCACAGCAAGGGATGATGGGTCTGGGCCTCCAGACAGGCTGACTCAGCAAGTGGACCTTGCTTATTTCTCATAAGGTGGACTGTCTTCCAGTAGTGCAGCCACGAGGGCTCAGAGCCCAGGAGACAGGGGAGCAATTCAGGGGCCATTCCATCCATGGTGACCCTTGTCCTGTGACCACTAGCTGGTCTTAGACGAAGCCCCTGAGAGGTTCCATCTGGCTCACTGGGTACCACAGCAGAAAGCTGGCAATACAAGATGCACTTCTGAGTTTGAGGTTCATGCACTTGAAGATTCAGTTTTCCTAGCCATAAAACTGGGGCACCTTACCAGCCTTGTGGTTCTGCTGTGAAGACCGCATAATAGTGAGGCTACTCAGCAAGCTCCTGGCACATAGTACAGGTTCACTAAATGCAGCTTGCCATTGCATTTATTGCTCTAATATATATCTATAGTTATATTACAAAGATATGGCTATATCCTTGTGTTCTGGGCACACAAGTTTCCCTGGGGAATGCCTTGGTTGTCCCTGGCATTCATTCTGAATTTGTGGCCCTTGAGTACTAGATTCTAGTTTATAACTTGTGACCTGTCTACATCCAGACAGATGATTTATTTATTTTATTGGTTTTTGAGACAGGATTTCTCTGTGTAGCCCTGGCCATCCTGAAACTCTGTAGACTAGGCTGGCCTCAAACTCAGAGGTTCACCAACGTTGCCTCCCGAGTTCTGGGATTAAATGTGTGTTACCCCTGCCCAGCCATAGATTATTGTTATCCTTACCTTTTGAGGCAAAGCTGCGTCACCTCTAGTGTGTCCCAGATGGCTCAGCGTATCCCTGATTATTATTACACAGACATGTATGGGTTGGATCCTGAACCTGTGCTGTTGCCTCTGTGATGCCTCTCTTTTGCCTCATGTCAGGTACAACTCAGATTCGAGCCCATTACTGGGTTGCAGGAGGAGTCAGCCAGTCTCTTCCTTGCACAAGTACAGTGTTCACGGAAGTCCAGGATTGAACCAGGCACATTCACATTCTTTGTTTTTACATGCCTCTTCAAAGGCAGCATCAAGGATGGACAGACAGAAAAGTGGGTGTGGAAAAGCCTTGGGACTCTTGGGTGTATCAGTGTAGCCAATATCCTCTTAAACTTTAACCATCCCTTCCTAGGGTATACGGCGTAATATTGTCAACTTGAAGGGATTTAGAGTAGCAAAAATAAAATAAAATAAAATAAGGCAAGCCTCGGGGGGGGGGAAATCTGTGAGAGGTTATCCAACTAAAATAGGGAGACCCACTCTGAATATGGGCAGCACCATGGGCTGGCATCTGGGACTGCATAAAAGGAGACAGCTGGCTGGGCACTCATTCATGAGGTGGCTTCATGATTGCGGATGCACTGTAACCAGCTGCCACAAGCTCCTCTCCACACGGAGCTCCAGACCCTGGAACTGTGAACTGAAATGAACCATCCTCCCTTAAGTCGCTTTTGTCAGGTATGTTGTCATGACAGCAAGGCCATAGTCAACCCTGGGTGCGATGAAATCTTCCTTCACCTCTTCTAGACACCCAGGAAACCAGCTGCAGCCCCCCCACAACTCCACCCCATACACCAGGATGTAATTCTTAAGCCAGGAAGGCTGGGCACTTGCCGGAGAACACAGCAAACAAAGGGATTAGTGCCTCTGAACTCTTCTGGGTGTTGCCACCAACCCAGCCAGTTCTTCCCAGTTTTTACACAGGCTTCCCTGCACTTCTCTGCACCGTCCAAAAGGGAGGGTAAACAGAGAGGTGGGGCAGGAGTAGCGGGATACAGAGCTCTAGGGTTGCACTCAAAAGTTTGGGAGACTTGTCTCAACTCCCACAAGAGGAAGAAGAAAGACCAGGTCTTAGGAGGTCCCCGGCGGGTTCTAGCAAGAACTAGGAAGAATTTGAACAGCATATGTGGAATCCTCTGTCACCCTGACCAGGCAGAGACCCTCTGCAGCCTTGAAGGGGGACATATGCAGAAGGCCTGAGATAGATGCTCCAGGTCTGAGAGATTCAGGAGTCAGCAAAGTTAGGGTTCAATTGAAGAAGACTGGCCATACAGGAACAAGGAATGGCAGGAGAGCAGAAGGAAGGGCTGGGCAGGGGCACAGGAGCAAAGGTAATGTCAATGTTTTGACAGCTTATCTATTACTTAGCCAATGTGTGCCACCCGGCATGGTTGAGTGGGCACTGTGCTTATGGTAGACACAGTGGCAGCACCAGCGTCAAATCCAAGGTCCAGTTCCCAGATCCCATGCCTTCCTCTGTCACACAAAGAGGAACTTTGGGCTTAAACCCAGGGAGCCACAGTGATAGGACATAATACTTAGAGGAGATGCAAAGAGGTCCTACCTTCCAGTTTACACACGCACACACAGCCCTTCGATGGGCTGAAAAGTGTAGGTTTGGGGATGCAAAGACTGGGCTCATCTCCTCTCTTATTGAATGACTCCATATTTTCACCATTCGAAAAGTTCCCATTCTCTTTAGATCCCCCATGCACTGTGGTCCTTAGCAAACCCGCGACTCCCCGTATTCCACTGCTGACTCTCTCCGTTCCCTCTTGAGGAGGGCACTGTACTAGGTGGTGCTTCTTAACACAGTGTGCATACGGCAGATGGCAGCCCAATGACTCTCTTAGTTCTCCTTTCACACCCTAGGTGCAAACAACTGGCCATTGTGTCCATTCTTGCCCCTGGGTTCCTTCTAGCCCACCCTCTCCTCACCTGTCCAGACATTATCACATCTTACAAACTTATGCTTAAGGCCACCTTTAAATGCTCTTGATGATTAATTTCATACCTTGAAAGCAAGTGTGTGCAGGTGTGCACACATGGACATGCCTGGGTGGATGTTAGGCATCCTCCTCCTCAATCATCTGATTTGTGGGGGCTGAAGTGATGGCTCAGTGGTTAAGAGCACCGGCTGCTCTTCCAGAGGTTCTGAGTTCAATTCTCAACAACCATATAGTGGCTCACAACCATCTGTAATGAGATCTGGTGCCCTCTACTGGCCTGCAGGGATACATACAGGCAGAACACTGTCTACAGAATAAATAAATATTTTTAAAAAATCATCTGATTTATGTATGAGTGCTCTATCTGCGTGTACACCTTTATGCCAGAAGAGGGCATCAGATCCCACTAGAGATGGTTGTGAACTACCCCATGGTTGCTGAGAATTGAACTCAGGATGTCTGGAAGAGCAGTCAGTGGTCTTAACCACTGAGCCATCTCTCCAGCCTCCTTACTTATTTATTTCGAGACAAGATCGCACTATGTAGCCTGGATCATCTGGAACTTACTATATAGACCAGACTGGCCTTGAATTTACAGAGATCAGTTTGCCTCTTCCTCCCCAAAAGCTGGGATTAAAGGTGCGAGCCACCTAACACACCCAGCTTGGGGTGTGTCTTATTGTTTGGTGTGATTTTTTTATCTGCTCCATCTCTGTCTTTGGGGACAGGGTCTCTCACTGAACTTGGAGTTCACCACTTTGTCTAGACTGGTCGGCCAGCCCCAGGGCTGACCCTGTCCCCACCTCATGTGCTAGGATCATAAGTGCACATCACCAGGTTTTTAATAGATGTCGGGAGGTCGAACTCAGGCCCTCGTGCTTGTGGGGCAAGAGATTTGTGGAGTGAATAATCACCCCGATCCTAAAATACAAAGTATTTTAATGCAAAGTATTTAAGTCTCCTCACCTCCTTTTTCATTTCACAGCCCCAATCTCTCTCCCCTTCCCTGGGCAGTCTGAAGAACGTTTTCAAACACACACACACAAAGAAAGTACACAGGACCTCAAAGGGAGCCAATCATTTTGAAATACAGTGATCACAACATTTTTTTTTTAAGTTGCAATATAGTAATGTGTGCTCCTGCATTAATAGATTAGAGAATAAAATCCCATGGCAGGACTAAGAGCCGTCAGTTTGAAACATCCCTGCTAAATAGTACTATGATATGTTGCTAGCATTCACAGTGTAAGAAAAACTGCATTTCCGTTGGGAGCCATGAACATAGAGATGTAAGTTCCCTTTACCCGCCAAGGAAAACACCTTCGGAATTCTTTGGGGGACTCTCTTGGTGGGCAAAGACCGCAGCTTCACGTTCAGCATGCACCTGTTGAGAACAGTGCTTCTCAAAGCGAGGCCCCAGAACCAGGTGGGCTAGCATCATCTATCCGAAATGGAAATTATCTCCCAGACATCCAATCCAGGAACCCCTAGCTGTGGCTCAGGAGGGTACACCTGAGCAAGCCTCCTGGGAGTCTGCTGTGTGGCTCCCCTCAGAGGCAAATGGGATACAGTTTCCGCAGTAGGGTTCGTGGCCACTTACCGGGAAGACCTACATCCCCCCTTTGCTCCGCAGATCTGAGGAAGACTGTATGTAGTTCAGCCCCAATCGTCCTTAAAGAATGGAGTGTTAGGCTGTGGCTCCTGTCAAACGTTCAGGCTCAGATACAGCTGCACAGGCAGCGGCTAAGGTTTCCCTCCTTTGTGTACATAAAAAATAATTGGCCTTCTAATTACCTCCATAAAAATGAGAAAACTTGGTTTGCTTATTGGCACCTTTATTAGCACTAGGAAATAATTAGACACCTTAATAGCTCTCTAATGATCCCTAGAGGAGGGAGCCATTTTAGAGTGTCTGTTCCATTATTGGGTCATTACGGAGGCTTTCAGAGTCGGTCCGCCCAGAGTGGGGCCGTAAGGGATGCGTCAGTGTCAGTATGGGACAGAAATGTTCGTCCATCTCTGTCACGTGCCTCTTTCTTCGGGCAGGGGAGCTGGTGGAGTGAGGGAGCACGCCACCTCTCCTCCCCTCCCGTCTTTGTAAGGGACTTGGCGGGTGGGTCCTCATGGGAATCCAGTCCTCTGGGAAAGATCGTTAGGCTTGTAGATTTCAATTCTGAGAACTGCCCCTTCCCCAATAAACCAAAACGAAACAACAGAAAAGCATGGGCTTGCAAGAATTGTAGGAATATGGAGAAGTAGAACTGTGGTTTCCTACTGGGTCTGATTGCCGCCCTCGGTCAGATTTAGGCTCTCGGGAGGGTTGAGTTTAGGGGCTGTTTTAGGAACAGAACCTCCAAGAGGAGTGAGGCTAAGCCTCTGTTTGTCCAGCAGGTGGCGCCATCACTTTACCTTCCGCGCCTCCTCGAGGGCGATGCTATACTGCAAGTCCAGGACGTGAGGCAGCTATGTGGGACTTGTAAGTAAAGTAACTTTCCCCACAACACTCTCCCCAGACACTCCTTACTTCTTCATGTTTATGCAAGCATCACAAACAAGCCCTGCAAGCTTGTCAGAAATACTGATTTGCTTTTCTAGATTCGAACAACCAGAATTCAGGCAAGTCATAAAGAATTGTGATCTCCATGGCTGTCGCCTCCCGTCAAGGATTCCCGATCCTTCATCATTCTGCCTCTCTGTAATGACCTTTAGGAACTTCTAAAATCTCATGAGATTGGCTTGTCTGGCTGACTCTCGATGTTAGAGGCCTGTTGAAGCAGCAAGGACACCTGGCTGCACTGCTGATCAGTCTTTGGGAAGAGGAACAGCTAATAACACTCAGAGCAAACGTTAGTACACACATTCATGCCTTAGCGTGTGAAGTAGGACAGTCCCTCGTTTTCTAGACTTGCAGAGACAGTTCACCCAAATCAACTGCCCATCCAAGACAGGACTCTCTGAGAGCCCTCCAGTTTGCAGACGGTGAGATCCATTTTGATGAACATAAGGACTCTGTGACATACACAGCACTCCTTAGTGAGTGAGTTGACTCCTGAGTGGGAAGGGTCTCAGAGTGATTGACTCTGACACCAGTCCCTTCCTCCCTCTTCTTTTCTCTCCCTCCCTCCCTCCCTCCCTCCCTACCTACCTCCCTCCTTCTCTCCCTTCCTCCATCCCTCTGTTCCTTCCTTCTCCTTTCTAGTCTGTGCCAGGCTCTCCCTGAGCTGCACTCTTAGCCTCTCAGGACTCCTGTAACTTCACACTGTATTATCTAGTGGGCCTTATTATGTACATATTCAGTTTTTATCGAATACTGGCACAGTGAAGTATTGGGGCTATATAGCTCAGTGGTAGAGCTCACAGGTCCCAGGTTTGATCTCCAGTACCCCTAAACCTACTCAAAAGAGAATCGGCCAAAACAAAAACTAAGACTTGAGGGGGGGGGGTACAATCATTCCTGTTTGTTTGTTGTTTGAAACGGGGTCTCATACTGTGGTTCAGGCTAGTCTGGAACTCACCATGGAGTCAAATTGGCCTTGAACTCCTAGAAATCATCTTGCCTTCACAGTCCAAGTGCTGAGATTCCAGGCATGAGCCAGGATGCCTGTTCCATTTTCTGCAACCTCTGATTTTAAGATAAATGTTGCTTTTTATCCGGGTTGTTCACAGCTGAGTAACAAGCTACCCTCAGCGTAGTGACTTGAAACACCTGCATACCTCCAGTTCACAGTATGTGCAATAGGAATTTAGGGAACTCTTGTCTGGCTGAGTTCTCTGTTCCATGTAGCATCACGAAGGTCATGTGGTGACATTTAGTTGACTAGCAGGCTGGCGGAGGGTACAAGACCTGTCTCTTCCTTGTGGACTACTCCTTTACACTGTGTGAATATACATAGGTTTAGCTTAGCAACCCATACAATGAAATGTCTCTCTGTACTTTGTTCATTCACAGTCAAAAAAATCAAAGAAAACACAGTAATATACATAATCCAGACTCTCTTTGTATATTCCATCTTTACATGGCTTATTTTTCTTACTTTATTACTTTTTTCTGCAAGTTTAATATTTATTTTATTATCTTTGCTCCTTTAATCTAGGACTGACTGTACTCTTTTATATTACATGTACTGTCTGTCTCTTTACTCTTTTTCTTCTCTCTCCCAAGCCTGCATACATTTATCCAACACTGTGACCCATTTAGAGGTCTTGTTTTTTATCTGAATCTGTCTTTATTGTGTATCTGTAACTATTTTCTGACCAGAAGTTCTTTTTTAAATGCTAAGCGGGCATGGCTAGGACCAACATGGCCCTGCCTGCTTGCTCCACCCAGGCCAACATGGCAGATGCATGTTTGCTGCCTCTGAGATCCATGTGCATTGCCCCATTTTTAGGCACACAGCTGGTATATGTTGCCATTAAACAAGTTATAGCACTTTGTTCACAAATCCCATTTAAACGCTCATTGGCCGGACCTCCTGAAAGAGTCAAAGCCAGTTGTGCTGTAGAACCGGGAAACCACTGTTTTGAAACCACACATTTTTTTTCTGCTACCACTGAATCAAGAAGACCTCTCTTAAAGGAGCTGTGGGCATGGCACCATCAAAATGCTGGCTACCAAGAAGTCATGCTTAACTCTGTTTCTTTGTGTCTAGAATTCTTTTTTAAGCTTTCTCAGGTTTTTGTGGATATAGTTGACCACACTGGCATATCAAATTGTTGTAGGAGCCTGCTTATTAGTTCCTGGCTGGCCAGACTCAAAATAACCACACAGAAACTGTATTATTTAAATTACTGCTTGGCTTATTAGCTCTAGCTTCTTACTGGCTAGCTCTTACATATTAATTTAACCCATTTCTATTAATCTGTGTATCACCACATGGCTGTGGCTTACTGACAAGGTTCTGGCATGTCTGTTCCCATGGTGTCTCCTGACTCCACCTTCTTTCTCCCAGCATTCAGTTTAGTTTTCCCCACCTAGTTCTATTCTACCCTATCACAGGCCAAGGCAGATTCTTTATTCATTAACCAATAAAAGCAACACATAGACAGAAAGACTTCCCACACCAGCCAAGCATTTATAATTGATATTAAGTTTCTGTGCAGTTATTTGGGGAGTGACTGGTGGGACAGAAACATCTACCTACACTTGCTCATCTGATATCTTGGTGATAAACTGGAAAGCTGGACAGGACATGAGATCAGCTTCACTGGGCCTTTCCAGCATTGAGTCTTCAAGGTAGCCTGCCATCTTGTGGGATGATTCAGCTCCTTGAATACCAGCAAATAAGTGGAAGCCACATGGCCCTTTATTATCTAACCTTAGAAGTCTTGTAGCCCTATGGTCAACTGTAACTTATTTGTCCAGATACTCAAAGCCCTACCCAGTCTGGAGGGGAAGGATGACAAATTCTATCTCCTGATGGGACAGGGGGATAGCTGCCTCTATGTTTTGAATCCATGCTATGTAATTGAAATTCTGTTTTCCATGTCTTCTTGAAACTGTACATTTACTAAATCTGGTCTCTCTTATCTGTTTAAGTCTCTCTCTCTCTCTCTCTCTCTCTCTCTCTCTCTCTCTCTCTTCAAGACAGGGTTTCTCTGTGTAACATCCCTAGCTGTCATGGAACTAGCTCTGTAGACCAGGATGGCCTTGAACTCACAGAGATCCACTTGCCTCTGCCTCCCAAGTGCTGGAATTAAAGGTGTGCACCACCACCACCTGCTCTGTTCAAATCTCTTTATTAGTCTGGATGTATAGGTCACGTGAGGCCCTAGACTCCATCACCAGTGTGGTCCCAAAAGGAAACTACACTCTTTGTTGGGCTCATTGGTGGCCTCACCACAAGACCTAAGCTACAAAGTGAACTTTAGGGTAGCAAGTGACAGCAAAGCTAGAGCCTGGGCTACACAGTGAACTTCATCTCATCCAACCACAAAAGCAACAACAAAAATAAAACATCTACTTATGCTGAAATTTTTCTTTAAAGATTAAAAAATATTTTTATTTTTATCGATGCATATTAATGTATGCCTGGGTGAATTAATGTGCAGGTGACTTTGCGGGCCAGAGAGTGTCAGATCTCTTGGTGCTGGAGTTATAAGCAGGTGAGAGTCACTGGTGAGGGTGCTGGGAACTGAACTCTGGTCCTTCGGGAAAGTAGCAAATGTCCTTAACCACTAGGTCATCACTCAGTTCTGATATATCCTATTGTTTGTTTGTTTTGTGTAGCCCTGGCTGTCCTGGAACTCTGTACACCAGGCTGACCTCAAACTCACAGAGATCTGCCTGCCTCTGCCTCCTGAGTGCTAGGATAAAGGCGTGTGCCACCACCACAGGGCTTAGCCTGCTTTCTTTTAGAACCCAGGACCAGGGGTGGCACCACCCACCATGGGCTGGGCCCTCTTCCATTGATCAGTAATTGAGAAAATACCTTAGAACTGGATCATATGGAAGCATTTCCTCAACTGAGGCTCCTTCCTCTCTGACGACTCTAGCTTGTGTCAAGTGGACACAAAACCAGCTAGTCCAGGGAGAGCTAGGAGAGACACTGTTTTCAGCCAAGTCACTCCATCGTCTTAGGCAGTACTTTAAACTCAGAAATGTAATTTTTTTTAGTGCTTTTGTGAAATAGGAATACTCACACTTAATGATGCAGGACAGGTAAATATTGAGAAAAGTAATGCAAATCACATACATCAAGGGGCTGCAGGGCTGCGAGAGAAAAAAACCACGCTCTTTGAAAATGGACACAGAAATTCTGATTTAGTTTTGAAACAGGGTTTCTCTGTGTAGCCGTGATTGTCTTGGAACTCATTCTGTAGACCAGGCTGCCCTTGAACTCAGAGGCCTTCCTCTGCCTCCAGTGCTGTGACTAAAGGTGTGTGCCACCATGCCCAATGGATTTGTTTCTTTTATTCTCTTCCTGCCCAGTTACTGTAGACCTCTTCATCTCTTTTACGTTCAAAGCATCAATTCTTCTCCCTTTCAGCCTTTAGCCCGGGTTGTCAGTTGTCATCCTGTACTGAGGATGGAGATCATCTTTTCCAGCTTAGCCTTGAATAGCATAAGTCTGACCGTTGCTCACGCCAGTTGCATTGTGGGGCACTTCCTGTCTTTGTCACATCTATTTCACCAAAGGCTGACTCACCATCTCAAATTCCGAAAATTACCCTTTCCACCCAGTCATTGGGAAACAAAACACATGCATGTTTAGGCTGTGCAAATCTTCCCTGAGAAGCACTGGCCCCACTTCCCCCTGGTAGGATTACTTGTCATCTGGTGTCTGATGACAGTACATTCCAGAATCAGGAGGCATTTTTATAAACAGTGGCTGTGGCCACCAGAGCACTCAGCAGGAAAGTTTCAGTCTTGGGAAACTGACAGGGATCAGAGCTGAAACTGCTTCTCTTCTAGGACAATCAATACCTCATGCTTGCCACTGGGATTTGTATAGAACGTCGTGTCTGAAGCTCTCCAGATGGGCACTTGGATCAGTGAGCTCCTTTCTTTAATGGAAGGGGGACAGCATTAAAGGCTGTAGGGTCTGTAGTGGTTACTTTCTCATTGTTGTACCATGACATCCAACAGTGACAACTTAGGGAAGGAAACTTTGATTTTAGTTTATAGTTTCAGTACAGGACAAGGAGACCCGTGAGTCAAGGTGACAGGAGTTTCTTAGTAAGAGGTGGCTTTAGCTTGTACCAATGTCTTCACGTGGTACTTTACATGACCTGGACCAGGAAGCAGGGTGCCCCTAACAGACCAGAAACAGCTAGATCCTTCAAAAGCCCTCCCCCAGCAATTCACCTCTGCTAAGTGGGATGTGCTATACAAAAATTCACAACCTCCCTAAACAGTGACAACAGCTAGGGACCAAGTTTTCAAGGTCACAAGGCTGTGGGATATGGCTCATGTTCAAACCACAACAGTCCCACAAGACTGAAAGCAGTGGAACTGAGTGTTCAAAGGATGCTCTTGGTCCCAAGCAACACAGCTTCCAGTAATGAAGGGACTCCTTGTCACAGAAATAAATATGTCTAGACCTAAGGGGAACCTTCGAGAACAGTTGACCACGATGCCAGCTCAGTTTATCAGGGATTCTCCGATGTCTTTCTTCCTGAGTATTGTCTCTACCCCCAGGATATTCTCCAAAGTGGTGGTGAAGTAGACTGTGGCCATAGCATTTCCAGGTCATAGCCTCATCACTCAGTTGAAACAGAGGGAGACAGTGGTATGTCTTCCTTTGTTAGACTTGGGATATTAGTCCAACACTTTCTCTGTGAGTCGAGGAGCCTAAGCCACAGCTCTTTATAAACTTTAGAGATGTAAACAGGGTTACACAACCATCATTTTAACCATGACTGTGACAAGGGAGATGTGACTGTATTGACGGCAGCCATAAGGTCAGGGCTGTTCATGAAACTGGGAACATCACTGCTTTCGAAGGATAGTCTAGGCTCTCTTAAGAAGAGAAAGGAAACAAAGACTGTAAACACTCCTGGCAGGATATTGGACCTGGCTTCTTCCCCAATCAAGGGACTTCAGTAGGGAAGAGTAGAAGCCTATAGATGGACAACTAAAAACCAAGACTTTGACTTTGTCAGTTGCAGGAATCCAGATTAGGTGATGGAACCAGATGGGGCTAGAACCAAAGAGACAGAGCAGAGACTATTAGAAGGCACACATTTGAGCAAAACCCTACTCTAAGTTCTAGTGAAGGTTTAGCTATGTGATGAGAACAAGGGTGGCATTTGTTCTGGGGTCAATGAGTTTGTCTCAGGCTAGTGTATCAGCAATGAAGAGTACAGAGGAATAAAGCTGGGCCTCTGAGGGTCGGAACCTATTCCACCATGAGTGTCCACCGCTAACATCAAACGCCACACTTCACAGTGCAAAATAAAATCTCATTTCTTTGCAACTTTTCCAAGGTGTAAGGAACATGGCCCCTCTTAATTTAGGGAAGCTGAGTGTTGTTTGGAGATGTGCCCAGGCTTACCTGGGCTTCCAAACCCCCAGTGCCTCTTCCTTTTCTCATATTTTTTCTTTCCTTTTATTCCATTGGCTCAGCTTCTATCTTCCTTTTATCATTGGCTCTCAATTTCCTTTTATCTTTTGTTCTAGTCTCTTTGGACCCTGATATTCTCTTTCCCCACCTCTGTCTGCATATTCTTTTTCCCCAGTCATCATTTTCCTTCCTTCTGGTATTTGACATAAGTCTTTCTGAACAAGATCCAAAACGGACTGATATTATTTAATTACTAAATAAAAATTATTTTGACTTTTCTTTCCACATGTATTTGATCTTGATAAAATGAATAATTACCAAGTGTGGGGGAAAAAAAAGGAAGACCACAAATCCAGGGGTCCAGGACAGTCATCCCCCAAAGAGGGCTCAGAAGAACCTCGCTCATTGGAAATAGCTTTCTCGACTGGAAAATAAAGAGATAAATAATATGTTTTTCTTTTTTTATTCAGAGTTCTTGCAGGACCCTTTGAGATTCTGAGAACAGAGCCTGGAAGTCAGTCTCTCCCCGATTTTGGACTGGTTTTATTTTTATTTTGTTTAGAAATGAGTTATTTGGAAAAGAGTGATGAGCGCCAACTAGTTGCTATGGATAGTACCATTGACCCTCTACAGATACTGAGGAGAGCGCCATGGCTTTGGAGAACACGTCACTCTAAAATGGAAGCTCTTCCTTGCCATCCAGATTCCCTGTATCTGGGAATGTTTTGGTTTCTTCTGCATTTTTTTATTTTTATTTATTTATTATGTATACAATATTCTGTCTGTGTGTATGTCTGCAGGCCAGAAGAAGGCACCAGACCTCATTACAGATGGTTGTGAGCCACCATGTGGTTGCCAGGAATTGAACTTAGGACCTCTGGAAGAGCAGGCTCTTAACCACTGAGCCATCTCTTTAGCCCTTTTCTTCTGCTTTTTTTTTTTTTTTTTTTTTTTTTTTTTTTTTTTTTGTTTTTCGAGACAGGGTTTCTCTGTGGCTTTGGAGCCTGTCCTGGAACTAGCTCTGTAGACCAGGCTGGTCTCGAACTCACAGAGATCAGCCTGCCTCTGCCTCCCGAGCGCTGGGATTAAAGGTGTGCGCCACCATCGCCCGCCCGGCTCTTCTGCATTTTTGAAGGCTGATGTCCGATACAGAATCTCAGTGGGGCAACATGCATCCTTTTTCTCTCAGCTCCAGTGCCACCCTCCTACCAATCTTTCTGGATGATCTTTTGTTCTAGACATGCCATGCTCCTCTCTTGAAGGCTCTCTTTGTCTCTTGTTGCTTTGGCTATGATGTATTTTAGCATGCATCTCTAGAGTTTTTTCTATTGTCATTCACATAGCCTCTTAGATGTGGAGATATATTGGGAACTTTATTGTATGTTTGAGGGCTTCCCATAGTTCTCCTAAGTTTTCAGTTTCCTCACTTTTTTTTGTCTATTTGTTTGTTTGCTTGCTTCAGCCTAGAAATCAGCAGTTCGTTTAATCCTCAATCCTGTTGTTTTTAAATGCCAGTTCAGATCTTTTGTAGTGCCCCTTTAGTGGGTTTTGTATTTCAGTTATATACCTTGTTGTTGTTGTTTGGTTGATGTTTTTTTCCTTCCAAGACAGGGTTTCTCTGGGCAACAGCCCTAGCTGTCCTGGAGACCAGACTGGCCTCGAACTCACAGAGATCTGCCTGCCTCTGCCTCCCGAGTGCTGGGATTAAAGGTGTGCGCCACCACCGCCCAGCCAGTTACTGTACCTTTTAACTTTAGAGTTTCTGCCTAGGTCTTTTTTAAAGTTTTTCTTTCTTTCTTAAAGTTTTCTGTTTAGTGAGACATTCTTGTGCTTCCAATCATGTTAGTTATTTGAGCTGATCTCAAACTCCTGGTGTATTAGGTTCTCTTCAGGGACAATTTCTGTGAATCTTATTTTCTTGTTTATGGGTCTGTCTTATGGTTTCTATTGCTATGGTGAAAGACCATGACTCAAAACAGGTTAAGGATGGACACGTTTTTGGGGCTTAAACTTCTATATTGCTGTTTATCACTGAAGGAAGCCAGGACAGGAATCCAAACAAGACAGGAACCTAGAGGCAGGAGCTGATGTAGAGGCCATGGAGGGGTGCTATTTGCTGGCTTGTTACACATAGCTTGTTCAGCCTGCTTTTTATAGAACCCAGGACCACCAGCTTAGGGATGACACCACCCACAATGGACTGTCCTCCCATATCAATCACTAGTTAAGAAAATGCCTACAGTCAATCTTCTGGAGGCACTACAGGAACTCCCTCCTCTCAGATGATTCTACCTTGTAGCGAATTAACAGAAAACTTGCCAGGACAGAAGCATACATTGTTTCTTTGTATGCCTTACAGTTTTGGTTGTTGTTTTTGTTGAAAATGAAACAGTATTACACTGTGGCAAACCTGGACATCAGCTATTAGCACCTGGCTTTTATGTCTGTTACCGCTGCAGCTTGTTTGGTTTGAGACCTTTCTGAGCTAAAGCTAATTTGTAAAGTCTATATTCTTGTCATTGAAATCTGCTCCCTTAACTATAAGTCAGGTAGTTATGAGACAGGTATTTCCTTAAACAAGTGGAACCTGGAGGTTGTGTCATTGAGGAGGAATTCTGGGTGCCTGTGAGGTCTGTCTCCAACACTCAGCTAGAATCTGTTACCACTGCTTCAGCCTTCCAATTGTTCTTTTGCAGAACCTCACGGTCAACCTAAACTGAGTCTAAGGCCTCCTGGCACTTTCTAGGTGTACATACAGGCTTAGGCATGTACACGGTCCTCTAGGCTACTAAGAACATGTTGTAGCTTTCCAAAACCCTTACTCCCCAAAGCACAGTACTCCAGCCTTTCCTCCCAGGTAGTTTTGTTTCTTCTGTTGTTTGTCCAATTGTTATCCAAGGACCTCAGGCAACAGAAACTAAAACAATTTGCCGGCGGAAGTTTTTGATAAAGGCTCACTGATGGTGGCTTTGACACACACAAGTTCCAGGCAAGCAGGCACGAAAAAGATCAAATACAGACACTTTGCAATGGAGGTGCATTCTGCTCCCTCCTGCACTGTGACTTCCAAGGACTACTTCTCATCTGGTAAGTGGGAGATGGGACTAGAATAAGTTAAACTGCAGGAAGGCTTGCTGTTGTTACTAGGAATACCTGTTCCTGGGGTTGCTGTGTGCTTTTAGCATTAAAAAGTTCTGGAAAAATTGGATATGATAATTTTCTCTATATTTTCACCGTGTTTTCAGAGACTGGGTTTTTTGGAGTTATCAATTATGCTCTTTTTATTATAGTTTAGACAAATTATTTATTAATTGATGCTATTGTACATATGTATGATGTGTGTGGGGCTTGTACAACCTATAGTGTATGTGTGGAGGTCAGAGATCAATTTGGAGGGGCAGTTCTCTCCTACCTTTATGAGGTTCCAAGGATTGAACTCAGATTGTCAGAGTTATACAGCAAACTCATTACCCACTGAGCCATCTAAATGACTCTAGAGAGGTTTTTTCTTTTGTTTATTGTTATTTGTTTGTTTTGTTTTTCCAACACACTTTAAATTCTCAGCGGCTCAAAGGGGGTGGGTTTAAAGAAGTGTTCCAAACCAAATCTGTGTGTAACAGAGAGAGCGCTGACTCTATTCACTTTTTGGAGGAACAAAGCTCCCATCATGCCCCATTCACTGAGTCTTACTTTTTAATAATTTATTTATTGTGCATTGGTGTTTTGCCAAATGTAGGTCTGTATGAGGGTGTTGGATCCCCTGGAACTGGGGTTACACACAGTTGCTAGTTGCCATATGGGTGCTAGGAATTAAACCCAGGTCTTCTGGAAGAGTAGCCAGTGCTCTTAACCACTGAGCCATCTCTCCAGCCTCACTCGGGGTCTTTTTTTTTTTAAAAATATTTATTTATTTATTATGTATACAATATTCTGTCTGCATGCATGCCTGCAGGCCAGAAGAGGGCACCAGATCTCATTACAGATAGTTGTGAGCCACCATGTGGTTACTGGGAATTGAACTCAGGACCTTTGGAAGAGCAGGCAATGCTTTTAACCACTGAGCCATCTCTCCAGTCCCCACTCAAGGTCTTTTCAATGAAGACTTCAAGCTGCTTTTCAAGTGGATAAGATTCCTTCCTCATGTCTGTGAAATGTGATGTGATGGATAGTCCCCTCTTCAGAAGAACTGAAGTCTGGAGAATCTTGCTGACTTGTTCAAGGTCCCACCCACACTGGACAGCCCATCAAGTGCTCTTTCCTGATGCAAAGCTGCAGAGGTGTGTGCAGGCACTGTACATGGGCAAACCAGAACCCCATGTTCTTGTTCCAAACACTGGCTTCGCTCTAACTCCCTATTCTCCCTCCCACCCATTCCTACACATCATGGGGGCGGGGAGGACAGTCTTAAGGGACTTACTTGATCAGGCTGGTTCCCCGGGGAGATCTCTGTGTGTTTACTTTTTAGAGTTCTTGACTACCTGCTGTGATCTGTGGCACCGAGTGGTACAAGGAATGAAGAGGAGTTTTCACTTTACAACCATGACCCAGAACCCATCACCTGTCCACATTGGAGTTCTCTGCCCGGCCTGCCCTTTGTCATGCTGCCGTGCCCCAGTGTGAATGGCGCCTGCTGGACCAGTGACGCTGCGAACGGAATTATCTGAGTTGTGGCAACAAATAGATGCCCAAAAAACATGCTGGATAAAACACAAGAGAAGTTCGTGTCTTCCTTAAACTGGAGCAGCTATTCTGGGGTGTTTTATTGGGGGGTGAGGGCGGTGCTATTGCCCGTGCAGTCATGTAGGAACACAGATTAATGCACGTCCACCTTCAATTAATGCCTTACTATGCGACTCTGGTCATTGTCATTGAAACTGTGCAAGGTAGAAGCCACACAGATGCCTTTGGGTTTACAGTGGTCTCAAATCCCAGGAAGCCCGTTGCAAGATGACAATATCACAAGGTTCTACTACATGCAACCTGCCAGATATCCTAGATTAGCAACACAGCATACTGCAGCGTGTTGTCTCCTTGGGTCTAGCCTGTGAGGGCCCATAGTTTTGAATCTGTTTCATCTTGGCTAAAGGTCAGTGAGTTCAGACCTGTTCTTGTTCCTCAAGGATGAACAAGATGTTTGACCAAGGGTGTGAGAGGAGGGAACACCAGTTGAGAATTCCTCCACAAGATCCAGCTCTGAGGTATTTTCTTAATTAGTGATTGATGTGGAAGAACCCAGCCCATGGTGGGTGGGGCCATTCCTAGACTGGTGGTCCTGGGTTCTCTAAGAAAGCAGGCTTAGCAAACCTTGGAAACAAGCCAGTAAGCAGCACTCCTTCATGGCCTCTGCATCAGCTCCTGCCTCAAGGATCCTGCGTTATTTGAGTTCCTGACCTAACTTCCTTCAATGTGGAACAGTGTTGTGGAAGTGTAAGACAAACCCTCTTCTCCCCAAATATTTTGGTCGTGGTGTTTGATCACAGCAATCACTACCCTAACTAAGACACCAGTATAATTTCAAATGTCGAACAATAGGATGCTCTGCAGGCGACTGACAGACTACAAGTCTCCGTATAAACTCTGGGAGCTGTGTGTTCTATGGTGCCTTTAGAAGCTGCTCAGCATCTCCTTTTGTTTTTCTAAGCCTCCTCTTCACCTCCTCTACCCCATTAGGGTCCCTGAGCTGTAGAGAGCTCCCTTGCCTCCCTCCCTTAGGGAGACACCTGTGCAGGAAAAGGAAGGAGCCACTCATATTTCCGGGCTCCATTCCTTACCCATTTCACCTTTCACGTTTACTCTTTTTCTTTATGGACTAGTGACCTCATTCATCGGTTCAAGTGGCTCCTGGTGGCTTTCCGGAGACTCTGGCAGGGTGTTCTAAAGGAAAATGAGATGCTACACACTCTGTCTTGAAACTGACAAGTGTAAAGGGGGAGGGCGGGAGAGTGTGAACCACTAATGCCCTCTCTGGCTGAGAAGGGGATGGGCGACTGCTTTCTGAGAGGCCGGTGAGAAAAAGGAGTTCACCGGGATGGGCCAGCTGTATCCTGGCCTTCCTCACATCCCAACGGAATACAGTGTAAATGAAATGGCAGCTTTAATGTGCTGTCTGCCCGGAGAGCCACGTCTCAGGGCCAGAGTAGGACCTACTAACAACTCAGGGTGCCGGGTTAGCCTCACCCTTCCCTTCCCAGCATAATGGCCCGGGCGAGGTGGGAGACACAAACGGAGGGGGTAGAAGTCACCAGGCTCACCCTGGGGCTCAAGGTTTTATTTTTCACTCCGGGGATCCAGCAGAGGATGAAATCTCCATGAAATCTCCGGTGCAGCTCAGCAAGCTAGAGGGAGGGCTCCGGGAGAAACCAGTTGTAGAGCTAAGTTCTTTCCCTTGACTTTAACCTGCTGCAGCTAGCACTAAGTCTTCCAATGACCTAACCAGCGCCATCCCTGACACTCAGAGCTGAAGGAAGGGAACCAGTGTTCTAATTCTGAACACTGTGCTCCCTCGGAGGAAGACCGTGAGCTGCAGTCTCAAAGACATATTTCAAATATGCAAATTTTCTAACCTGGTCCTTCAGTTTCCCTTGCCAATAATGACAGTGTGCTTATAACGCTGCAGCGAGGATGAAGCTGGTATAAAGCACCATGGAACAGCGTCTTCACAAGTTACTCGCTAATTCTGCCAACAACGAACTTCTGGGCGAATGAGCCCCTGCCTGGACAGACACATCTGCCCCAGCTTAAAGTCCCGATAAAACGGAATAAAGTAAAAGGCCTTGACACCGCAAAGACCCGCACGGCAACTTTCTACCGAACGAATCACCGCTCTTGTTACAGACAGACCCTCTGGCGGTGGTCAAACCCCAATGCCAGCGGGGGTACAGAAGGGGAAGATTCCGATCCCGGAGAAAGCATTCGAATCCTAGGCCCTGGTCTAACGGAACCTAGTACCTTGGGAAAGCGGAGGTAAAGTCCTCCCTCCCTCCTGGCTTCCCAGGATGGCTGACTTGTGAACTTTTCTACTGCGTTCCAAAACCTCTGTCCTCCCCATCGAGTGCACAAGCTCAGAAGGTGGGGTGCCTAAGCTTCTTGCAATCGGTGGTGTCCGTCTGCCCTGATGCTAAAGATTCGCTTTATTTTGGCAGGCAAGTGGTCCCTAGATAGCCGACTAGGGACAGAAGTGACCAAGGCTGGCTAGGGCTACTGCGAGGCAGCTGCTCCAGGTACAGCGGGCCTATGCTAGATCTCATCTTAGGAAGGGCGCGAAGGTTAGGAGTATTTAGAGAGGGTCTTCTCTTGTGTCAGGAGGACTTTTCTCATCAACCAATCATCTAAGCAGGGTGGGACACACTTTTGCTGTGACTCCAATCTGTGAGTTTAATCTGCTCCATTACACTCGGATTTCACCTTCCACCATGGAGAAATTATTTCCCAACTCCAATCTTACAGACACCGTTGGAGTCTTCACAAGAGACTCCTCTGGAGCAGCAGACAGCAGCTGGGGTCAACAGCCCTAAACTCAGGAATAGGAATTTTTCCTTTCCTCTACATTGCTGGAAGGTGGCCAGGGGGAGCAGACAGTGAGGGCTAACTTGCTATGGGTAGGGGTGAGACGCTGAGAAAAGGAGTGGCCACAGATATGGGTCAGCCCAGGCACACTGCTCTCTCCTCTGCCCGCAGTCACTCTCTGAGCCTACTGCAGGCAGGTCTGGTCACACCGTCCTCTGGCACACAGTTGCCGGTCTCACATCCTTAAGAACATTCATGAGGTCTTAGTCACCTAGCTCAGAAGGCTGAAGTCAGAGGGACAGAATGGGGACAGTTTCAAGTTGGTCTTTCCTCACAGGTCTTCAAACACAAAAGCTTTGGTGTCCTTCTTCCAGGGTTTTTGCATGTTCTGAGAGCCTAAGAGCTGCTGGTGGGATCCGTGGGGTTGGTGTGTGAGGAGACGATTTCAGATTCTCTGCTCTGTCGTAGGCGCTCAGGCTCTGCTTTTCTCCTCCAGTCTTCCTGGCTCTGATATGCTTTCCTGGCTGTGGATACGGGAATCATCAACTGCTCCGCAGACATGGCCGGATGTCACTTCCTTAAGATGCCCCTCAGGTACTCTAGAAGACCACCAGTACAGGTGGAGAGGGCTGGTCCCTCTGGATCCCCTGGGTTCAGAGCTCTTAAACCCAAAGGAGAGTTTCTTTTCTCAGGTCTTGTCAGCTGTCCTTTAGTGACTGGATCCTGCTGTCTTCATTTGTGGTCTCACTACACAGTCATAGTGGGTACCTGCTTAGGAACAAATTAAAGGACATCTTTTAGCAGACTTTCAGGGGAGCAGGAAGGGAGATTTGGTATTCCCAGGTGCCAGGGCAAAACTCTTTGACTGCTGAGGGAGGGGCTAGCTCTAAGCGGTAGATGGAAGAGGGTCCCTAAGATTCTGGTAAGGCTGGTTTTTTAAAATACAGTTAGTGTCTGTGTATTATGTCCAGTTTTCGTGTTATGCTAGGAGCTGCAGTGGGGGTGGCTTGTACTGATAGATGCGGTGAACTTCTGCACCCTCTCCCCGCGTTTTGTCTTTAAACACATATTTTCCAGGCTAGCTGGTGGAGAAAGCGTGGAACAAGGACGATCCATCTAGATGAACCGTTCTGTAATCACTTTATGGAATAGAGCCCTGCAACTGGCCCTTTGCCCCCTGCTGGCACACAGGAGCTTCTTAGAGCAGGGATTGTACCCTGGAAGACACTAGAGAGGGTGCTTCTGATGGATCCCTGATCAGCTGCCACCTCTTGGCTGGGATCATTTCTGTCTCTGTGACCAAGTAGCTAGGTACAGAGGCCTTCCCAGAAAGGTCCTCTGCAAGACGTTGCTCTGGTGTCAACAGGTCATCCTACAGGGACTGGAAGTGGGCAGGGTGGCAGAGGACAGTTGTGGACTTTAATGTTCCTCGGAGAGAATCATGGTGTGGGGGAAGCTTGACATACATGTGTGTTGTGTGTATGCTGGACAGGTTCACGTGTGTACTACATACACATAGATCAAGAAGGGAGTGTGCTTGTGTGGTAATGTATTGAGAGCCCCAGTGCTTGGTTCTGTGTTTGAGTGTAAGAATTTACAAGGATGGGGAGAAGAGAGGGGGAGGGGGAGAAGAGAGGGGGAAGGGGAGGGAAATGGGAGGCTGGGAGGAGGCGGAAACTTTTTTTTCTTATTCTCAATAAAATAAAAAAAAATTTAAAAAAAAAGAATTTACAAGGATGTTGCTGCTGTCTATTTCCCTAGGAGGCTACTACCACATAGGTATTAACATGGATGCTGCAGTCCGTTTCCCTGGGAAGCAGCGACGATCATAATTGGTTTTGGTGCTAATCAAAATGAGTGGAATAAAGCAGGCTCCAAATAATTGTGACCGGAACCAAAGTTAAATGTGTGTCTTCTTTTTCACGTGATAATTCACAGCCCGTTTTCCTGTGATTGTGGTGTGAGGGATGACTTGGAACACAGAGGCTACTGCATTTTCTTCATCCAGCCAAGTGATTGTGCAGAAGTGTGGACTATGACATCACCAGGCAGTCTGGCCAAGTGGGCTGACCCAGGCAGCTCCATTTGGAACTCTCCAGACGGACCTTCAGGCAGTAGCTGCTAGCTCTGCTTGCCTCAAGTCAGAGGAAGTTGAGCTGCTCAGCCTGCAGGAGAGCAAACCAGTTCCAGAGAGTCCTTGAGACCTTTCTGGAAAGAAGGGCCTCCCCCAACGAGGCCAAGGACGCTCCCAGGGCTGGGCCTTCTCTTTGGAGCAGAAGAGGAGGGGCCCTGGGTGTGGGCCCAGGTAGAGGAATCCAGCCTCTAGGAGTCTTCCAGGTTTGTGAATTCCCCTTGAACTCCAGGCCACACAATGGGTGAAACCTCCGGTCCCCATTAGCCCATTCAACTGCCTGAGTCATGGGAGAAGAAACTCTTGATTAAAAAAAAAAATCCGAGAGAAGAGGTCTGATGAGTTTATGGTCGAAACAGGAAGTGTTGGTTTTATTAGAAAGGAAAACTCCCAAGAGGTCATAGGGTCCAGGGGAAGGTCCAGCTCTTCCCTTGCATCCCATCCAGCCCACGGTGGGCAGGCGCTCCCCTAATAGCCCTGTTTCTAGTCAAGCAGTCGCTGCTATTGCGAGTCAATACTGAGAAGCCCTGACTTCCTCCTGAGTCTCGCCTGATTTGGATCTGCCTCGACCGGTCTGGACTTGTAGGATAAAAGGGGGCTAGAACTACAGACCAAAAGCAATACTGTAGGTTTCTTTGCAGCTAGTGCCCCACACTCAAGAGCCCCTAGGCCTACCCCTAGGAGCCTCTGCACCCGCTTGCTAGCATCCACAACACTGGCCCTCGGCTGGCGGTCCACTCTCCTTCTCTGCCACCTTACCCAGGGCAGGTAGCCAAACTCAGAGACGTTTCCTCCTCGGTTAGACAAGGGTGTGCTCTGGAAACACAGGTCTCAGCCGATACTTCCAGTCGGGCGAATCTTCACGGACTCCAGTTCTAGTGACTTCGACCATGCTGAGAAGTAATTCCGACTCACAACTTTCCCTCCCATACCCCACAATTCCAAATTCGGTTCTACCTCTGCACGCAGGCTCTCAATTCCCTCTACAACCCCAGCGGTGGTGTGTGTGTGTGTGTGTGTGTGTTGGGGGGAATGTCAGGTGGGGGCTCCACTGTGGTGGCTGTGGTGGAAGCTGGAAGTCTAGTCCTTGTTTCAGCAGAGAAAAGAGACTAAGGTAGTAATAGGAGGAGGCTTCCGAGTTTTCAGTCTCATCCCTTTACCTTGCGAGAGAGACACTAAGAAGGAAGGCCAGTCCTGGTTTCCAGGACTCTGCCCAATATCACCGTGAAGAACGGCTCACCCGGGGAATCCAGTCCCTATAGGGAAATCAGACTCTGTTACAAGCCAGGCCGCCAGGCCTTGGGGGCACATATCCATATATTTATGATTTCTAATTTTATTATAAAATAAAAGCAGAAATATCTCCTGACGAACATTCACATGAGGGCATAAAAGGGGAAAGGCAAGTCTGCGGCTGGGAGGCACTCTGGGATGGGAGTGCAGAGACCCCGGTCTTGGGAGGAAGAGTAGAATCTGTGTGGTGGGAAGGTGGGGGTGAGGGGGAGGATGGAAGAGAGAGAGAGAGAGAGAGAGAGAGAGAGAGAGAGAGAGAGAGAGAGAGAGAGAGAGATTGATTTTGGGACTGCTCAGGGGCTTCTGGGGTGCAGTCCTTTCTAGCTGGCACTTAGGCTCACACTGAGAGGAGTCTTTGAGGACCAAAGTCCCAGGATGTCTACCTTCCTTCATATGGACTCGCGGAGAGTTAGAGAAGAAGGGGCTCAAATAAATGACCAGAAGGAAGAAAGACTTGGAGTATGATGTGAGAAAATCAGGAGGGGGGGGGGAGATTGAGAGCTTACTCCTGACATTTAGAAGGAAAAGAGAAAAGAGGAATAACAAGCAAGAAGGCACAGAGGAGAAATAAGAAACCAGAAAGGCAAGCGAAGGAAAGAAAGAAGGGAGAAGAGATGAGAAAAATCGGGGTGGTGATTGCGGCTTATAATTTATTCCCTTGCCTGGTTCAAGACCGAGTCCCTGGCCTCGAACAGATCTCAAAAGCAACTTATCCCCCAGAGGGTCCCCTAGCAGACATTTGTCCACTTTGTCCCGCCGCCAGTTCTGCTGCTCCTGCGTCGCGTCGCGTGGCGTGGCGTGGCGTGGCGTGGCGGTCTTCTAGTACTCGGTACGGAGTCCAGCACCTATCGCTCTCCCGCACCACCTCTCCTGTCCCCGCACCAAGCTCGGAAAGCAAGAGCTCTAGGAGCCCAGGTCCACAAGGTTGGCAGACATGGGGTTGAGTATGGAGTCCTGTAGGCTGTGGTGGTGCTGCAGAGGGTCCGTGCCGCCTCCACCAGGCACTGGCACGGGTACTGCGCTCGGGCCGGGAGGGTGGCCCAGGCTGTGCAGGGAGGGAAGCCCAGGGGGCGGAGGAGGGCTGAGCAGCAATGCGGGACTGGACGACGAGTGGTCTGGCGTCCCCGACGGTGTCTTCTCATCCTCGGAGCTGCCTAGCACCGACTTGCCACTGCCGTTGAGCGAAGAAACCAGCGGGTTGTGACTGCTGGAATTGGAGTTCTCGCTGTTCTCCCTGCAAGCGCAGGAGCAAAGCAGTGGGGTCAGTGGGAAAACGAGGCCACTCCGAGCGCCACCCCTCAGGACGTCAGCGCCTGGGGCTCAACTCAGTGCCGCTTAGGTTGCTAAAGGGTGTTTTTGATTTCTACCATTTCTGACGCTCCGCGTTTGGTTTCCTGTGGCGCTCTGAACCCCGCGACTCTCTAGCCTTCTCTTGTCCTTCTCCCCGTTATCAACCTATGTTCTTAATCTCATGACTACCTTTCGGACTCTCTCTATATGTCCTGTCCTAGTCTCCCATTCTATTCCTTCCCTCGAGCAGCAGGGTGCCAGAAATTGGGTGAATGAGTTGTCGGAGCCTGACTTTTCAAATCACTTAGGCTGGACAAACTAGGTTTGCTGGGTTGAAGTGGGATCAGAAGTTCCAGATACGGAGATCTTGAGGGGCCCACTTGGAGTTGGGTAGGCACGGGCCTCCTTTCCCCTTTGCCTTTCTCAGTCCGAGGGTAACTTCTGGTTGCAGATAGGCGTGGGTGAGTGGGTGGGTGGGTGGGGGCTTCTGAGAATTCGTTCTCGGATTCCAAACTGAGCCTCTGTGAGCCCTATTTGATTGGGCATAAGGATCAGGCTTTGAGAACGGAGGACTTCTCCCTAGCCATCTGCTGAAAAAAATTTAGCCAGGGGACTAGAAGCTCAGAATGGAGAGCAGCCCCTGGGGAAAGTTAGAGGGAAGGACCGGTAGTTAATGCTGGCCTGGCTCTTTCTGTCATAGCCAGAACCTGGGGACACAATCTGTAGCCCTCACCAGGGGCCTGGTCAGAAAGCCTAGCTGAGCCAGCCTGAGAGTGAACCCAGATCGAGAGCCTGCCTCCGGTCCTGCTTTTGTGGACAGTCCCTGGAGGGGTGCTGAGTATTTGAAATCCTGCGTAAAATCTCTGTGGATTCCTAACAGCTGTTCTGTCTGATTTCCTGAGGGAGCATCTATCTACCCGACTAGCTGTTGAGCGAGTGAGACTTCATCACCACAAAAAGTCCGACGTCAAGGTTTTAAACACCCAGGTCCACTCTGCCGTTTGCTCATCTTTCCCACTGTCCCCCTTACCCTGGACTAGGGTCATTCAAACTCTGAGTTGCACATATCCCACACCGCCTAACTGTTGTTTTGCCGCGAAGGAGGGATTCTGTTCTCATTCCCCGTTTTTCTCCAGTCCCCTCATCCGGATTAAAGTTCGAAGCGGGTTGCAGGGCCTCCACGCTTAGGTTAGTTCCGCAAATCTTGGATTCCGAGGGAAAATATAGCTCCCAGCCCTCGGCAGATCTCATTTCACCTTACACACCCGATTTGCCCATCGAAGAGAGCAGGACCCGATGAGAAAAAGGTCAAGGGGTCTGGAAAGTCCTAGAAGGCTTGCTGGATTCAGCAGGCCAGAAAAGAGGTCCGTGTTTGTCTTCTCCCCCACGGCTGACACTTCCTCCGGGGGGCCCTTCATCTCTCTGTCCTTTCCACGCGGGATAACTCCCAACTCCCTTGTCCTCAGCTATGTCTTCATTGCTCGGATAATACTAGGGAGGTTCCAATCCCAGCTCTGACTCCTTAAAAAGCACTTTGACCTAGAGGTGACATCCGAAACCATCTCTGATCCCCCATACCCTTGGTTGTTCGAGGGAGAGCAGGCCCTGAGTCTAATGCCTACCTTGCAGGGGCATCCAGGCCCACACCCCTGCCCTCTCTGAAATTATTTATCCAATCTAGGCCATCCACAAGGGACTAGGGAATTAGCTGAGAATGTACATACTTCTTTGCCCGCTTTAGACAAATTCCTGGCCGCTCAGTCTCCAGCAAGATCTAAGCGCTGTTTTGAGCCAGGCTGGGCTGCAGCCGGGGGCGTAACCTGGACCCGGGTCCAGTTTAATCGTCTCCAGGAGCACACCATCCCCCGACCCTCGGGACCCGGGAAACCGGCGCCGATGCTCTACTTACTCGTACCTTTCCTTGGCCTCGGCCGCCCGGTCGCGCTGCCGCCGGTTTTTGAACCAGTTGCTGACCTGCGTGGTGGTGAGGCCGGTGGCCTCCGCCAGCTCGCGCTTCTCCCTAGGAGACGGGTAGGGGTTGTGCGCGTACCACTCGCGAAGCACGCTGCGGCTCTTCTCCTTGAAGCAGTAGCTGGTCTCCTCGCCGTCCCAGATGGAGCGCGGCAGCGGGAACTTGCGTCGCACGCGGTACTTGCCCACGGCGCCCAGGGGCCGGCCACGCAGTTTCTCTGCCTCGATGTAGTGCGCTTTGAGCCACAGCTGCTGCAGCTTGGCGTGGTTGTGCGGCGAGAACTGATGGCTCTCCAGGATCTTGTAGAGCTCGCGGAAGTTGCCCCGGTGGAAGGCCACCACGGCCTTGGCCTTGAGCACGCTTTCATTCTTGTGGAGGTGCTCGCAGGCGGGCAGCGACCATAGGAAGCGACCCAGCCGCTCGATGTTGCCGCCCTGCTGCAGCACCTCGCACACGCACGCCACTTGCTCCTGCGTGAAGCCGAAGGTGGGCAGCATGGACATGGTGCCGGCTGCGCGCTCGCCCGCCCGCCTGCCCGCGCGCTCTCACCGAGCCTCGCGGCCCCGCATGGGCGCCTCCCCGCCGGCCTTGCCGGGCCGACAGGCGGGCGGGGCCCCCTGGCCAGGCGCTGGCTCCCGGGCGACTCCTGAGTCACTGCGGTCCGTCCTCGCTCCCGCCGTCGGCCCTGCGCAGCTCCGCGCCCCCGCCACCCGCGCGCCTCGCCCGCGCCCAAGCCCGGGGGCTGCCCGGGGCGCCGCTCCGCATGCTCCGCGCCCGCCCGCCGCTTGTTCGCTAGTCTCTCGCTCGCTCTCCCTCCCGTCTAGCTCGCTCGCAGCTTTTTTAATAATATTATTCTAAGCGGGCATGAGGCGCGGCGGCCCGCGCCCTGATTGGTCCGGTTATCTGACCCGGGGCCTGCCCGCGCCAGACAATAGTCGAGTCAAATTATTCGCCATGGAGACGCTGTCAGTCACCGGTAACCCGAGCCCCGGCGGCCGGGGCTGCTCCCCCCTGGCCGGCTCCGCTGACAGATCGCTCCGGCTCTGCACACAGCAAAGGGCGGCCGAGACAGGAGCCCCAGGCACTCCCAGAGCCTGGGAGGCGGAGAGGGGCCGGGCTGGGGCCCGAGACGGCGGTGATTGACGGGGCGGACGCCCAAAGAGCAAAGGAGGAGGAGGAGGACTCCGAAGGAGGGGGACTGAGTGGGGGCCCCGAAGAAAAGAGGAGGACCGAGGTGGGAAGGGAAGGAAGAGGGTAGAAGGAAAAACGGAGGACCGTTTAAGGGGGTGCCTTTCAGGAACGAGAAAAAGGGGGAATAGAAGGAGCCTCCAAGGGGAAGAAGTGTGGTATACTTCTTTTTTCTTTTTCTTTTTCTTTCTTTCTTTCTTTTTCTTTTTTTTATTTTTAAAAGGGAAACGCAACAGCGTAGCCCAGGCCTCGCCAGGTGCTCCAGCCCTGGCTGGGTCATCGCGTCGCTCGGAAGGTCGCAGCTGTCAGGCAGAGATACTGTAACCCAGGAGGAGGTCAGTGGATGGACAGTTTGGATTTTCTTAGGGGGCCTCTGAAAGACTTGACTTTCCAACTGACAACGCCCCACCCCCATGCTAGAAACTCGGGGCCCGAGCTGTCCTCCTGGGAAAGGGGGAGGAGGTGGGGAGCGAAGTCAGATATTTGGCAGTGGCCGCAGCTGGACGCCTGAGAATCAACTTCCCGGAGGATCCCGCCTTTCCTTCCTTTCGGAGCCGGCTGGCTGCCCCGCGGCCGGTACCGCCCCCACTCGGCGCGTTTTGCTCCTCGCCAGGCTGGGATTCAGACTTTAACCCCACGGGGCCCAGGACCCGAGAAACTCCCGGCAGTCCTGGTGTGGCCTCTGCGAAAGTTGAGGGCCAACGATGCAAACTAAGGAACTGCTTAGACCCGCAGACTGCCCTCGGGGAGCTCAGGACAGCCAGTGCAGGATGATTGTAGCGTTCCCCAAGGGGCTAGTGCGCAAGAGAGAGGAGGCAAGATCCACCAGTTTCCAGCCTCTCTGGTGGGCCAGGATTCCTGGTCGCTTCAGCCTGAGAACCCCTCGTTGAGTTCTGGCATGAGAGGCCTTAGAAGAGGCTTGGAGGTGTTCCTGCTTTTAGCTTCTTTGTCAGAACACCTCGAGAAAACACGTGGCGCTGCTTCTTTGGCAAAACAAAACAAGAGAGAAAGAGAGGGGGGGGGAGAGAGAGACACAGAGAGACAGACAGAGAGAGAGAGACACAGAGAGAAAGACAGAGAGACCGAGAGAGAGAGAGAGAGAGAGAGAGAGAGAG
>NW_026067934.1:8562091-8589150 GCF_014885135.2 Alexandromys fortis | reverse complement strand
AGAGAGAGAGAGAGAGAGAGAGAGAGAGAGAGAGAGAGAGAGAGAGAGAGAGAGAGAGAGAGAACGCAAGAAGGACAAGGGAGCTCCGGGGGCTGTGCACAGGGGAGGGGGTGTCCCTGAAGTTTCTAGGGTCCGAAAAGTACAGGCTTATTTCCTTGCCTACTTGCCCATTGCTTATCCGTTCCTCCCCCCCCCCCCCAGGTTTCGGGCTGCAAGTGCCTACTGGCATTCTCAATGCCCAGACTCAAGGCAGCCCAGAAGCAAGGTCTGTTTGCAGAGTAACTTCTAGGCCTCGTTTTGTTTTTGTTACCACCCCTGTGAGCTTGCTAAGGGGGACGGAGAGACAGATACTGAAAATGAGGGCGTCTAGAGCCTCAGCTTTGATTTTGGGCTTTGCCAGTTGCTTATGGCTGAGGTACATATTTATTTATTTAAGGATCCAACATGATTTCCTAAACTTCTCCTCTGCTGCAGAATGCCAAAAGCCGTTTGGTGGTGACGCAAGCATGGGGGAGTGGAGCGCTCAGACTTCCCTAAGACTTTAGTTCTTCCAGGCCTCTCCCTTTGAGTTGAGGACACAGGACTGCCTGAGTAGGTGTTAAGCCGGCACAGGGAGGCTAAGTTCCTGCAGAAATTCAGATGCCATCATTGTACACTTGTGTGTTGGTAGGGCAGATCTTAGTGTATCTCTGAACACCCACGGCTGGGGCTTGCCCTTGAGTGAGCTATGAGGATCCTGAGAGACCTGGAAAATGCGTTATTTAATGGCAGAGGGCTCGGAGCATATCTCACTATTAAGGGTGACCTATCTTTTCCAAGGTCTCTCCTCAGCTGCACAGTTAAAAAGGATTCAGCTGATTCCAGCTCTGGTCACAGCCATGGTGGTTTTTTTTTAAAAGGCCAGAGAGGGGAAGAAACACCATGGTTTGGTGCTGGACCAGTCAGTTACTTCCTGGTATAAGACTTTGGGTCCATCTCACCACTATTATCTGGGGTCTCAATGATCTTCCTAATCCCTTCCAGTGCTGGCCCTACCATCATTGCCAAGGAGGATGCTCCCTGAACCCCAGCCCTGACTTGACCACAAACCTGCCCCTTCTTGGGCCTTTGAAGCTTTCAATTGATGGAGTTTCTCCAGCACTGGGCCTTGTCAATGCTGCCCGTAGGCAGATTTTCTGTGTCTTTCTGGAGATCCACAATTCCAGCCTTCCCTGCAGTTCCCACGCCACAGCTCTTCACCAGTCCTGCCTGGAGACTCCAGGCAATTCTCAGGAGTAGGCCGAGCAGAGCAGGCCACCTGCCTCCCGGAGTGCCAGATGAAAAGTCATTACCTAGCTAGCACAGAAAAAAAAAAAAAAACTGTAACCCCACTACCCAGTGTGAGTGTGACGTGATCCTAGCTAACCCCTCCTTCCACCTTGGTCACAAACCAGTTCTAGCAGGTCTGGGTCAGAACCTCTGGGCAGCTGGGGGCGGGGTGGGGTGGTGGCGACTGAATGCCTGCCCTAAAAAGGTTAGAATCTCAGCTAGGGTCTCCTCATACTTAGCAGTCTCCTTCTGGCTCCTCCTTCCCAGAATTTGCTACAGGACAGAACATAGGTTGTCTGGGTGGGGGTTTGATAGACACCAGCCGTGACCCTCAGACTTCCAGCACATACAACAGCCGCTCCGCAGGCGGCCGGTACCAAGCCTTAGGTCTCGACTTGACCTCAGCTTTCAGCCTTGTGCCTTTTCCTCCACCCAGTCGTCCACTCAAAAAAAATGCTTGCACTAAAAGTTTGTTTCAGCGAGCACTGGCAGGGTACTTGATGGCCAGGACGGAAGAAACTTTTGTAACCGCTTGGGAATTTGCGATTCATTGAATCGTCTCCTTGCATTCCCAGCTGCGCTGGAAGGTTCCCTAGAAGCATCGGGACAGTCTGGAAAGCAGTATTGGGTGCGCCCCATGAGCTCATGCGGACAGGATTTCTTTGCCCCAGACTTTTGGACAGGGATGGTCTAAGGCCTTTGTGCCTGGAGATCGACAGAAAACTTTCAGAATGGAGCCCGAAGGCCACCACTGACCGGCGTCCATTGAACAACGGACCTCTGGCACACCGTACTCAAGCGGGCCGGCCCAATGGGTGTCCCGAGGGTTTTCTTGGCTTAGGTTGGAGCCATTGGAAGTGAATCAGATGATCCAGGGGGAAGAAAGGACTTGCTGACTATATCCCAGGTCATTGGATCAGAAGACTTGAATCCAAGCAAACCCATGTAACTCAGAAAAAGAATAAAAGGGAGTGGGTTCTCCATGCCAAACCAGAGAAGCAGAGTATGTGTGTGTGTGTGCTTCATTTTTATTTTTCCCTGCCCTTATAAAGGCTGCAGAAATCTCTCGAAGTCGGCGCTGCCCCTGTTTGATACAAACGCCTGATGGTCGATGCTCTGCGAGGCTCAGAGAAGGGGACATCCGCTCTCCTGCAAGTCCGGGGTCTGGACAGTGACTCTTGTTCGCCCTCCTCTACGAACGAACTTTTCCCAACCCTCTTGGGCCTGAGCAGTGCGTTTCGTTGAAAGCGGGCCAAGTAGCTTGCTGTTCAAGCGGGTTTGCTTTGTGGCCCTCTGCGCCTCCCACCTGCCTCTGGCAGCTGTCAGGTCGTCTGTGTCTCCCCAAGTGCTGCTGACTTTTGCAAACTCCGACACCCCGCGGTTTCTGTGTTGCTCCACACGTTGGACCGGGTCAGATGCTGGGTTACTGCTCGCCCCATTTTGCTGAACGGTTCTCAGGGCACCCCCGCGCAGGGAGGGTTGCAGGGCCCTGGGCTCCGGTGGCTGCGCTCTACAAAAGGTGTAACCTGTATTGTCGCTTGCACAGCACGTGACTGTGACTATAACAGGTTCCAAGGGTCAGAGCAGCAGGAATCCCAGGGGTCACTCTGCCTCTCTGACTTGCGAACCTTTTGCCTGAGATGCACGTGGCAGTAGAGAGGAGGCCCGGCTTTCGAAAAACGGTTTGGGGGCTGTGGCCCCACCCGGGATCTTAGGCAAACGAAAAGAGGGGGAGTTAGTGCTCGCGGCGCGTTTGGAGGCCAGCAAGGCAGCCGATCCGCCTGGGAGGTGCCAGCAGCGGGCGGGGTTTGAGGAGACTACCAAGGCCTGGCCGCCTTCCTGCGACGCCTGGCCGGGTCCCCGACCGCGATCACCGCTCGGGCCTGGTGCTCCTTCCAAAGGCGCCTCACCCTGTGCCGGGCCCCTCCGAGTGGAGGTGGGGGACGCCGGTGCTGGGGCCCGGCATCCGGCGAGGGGCAGGTTCATGGAATTTTCAGGAAGCTGCTGAAATCCGCCCCGGGGTGTTTTTCCACGGGACAGTGGAGTGACTGTGCGTCCCTAGGCGCTCTGTTGCCGACTCTATGCGCTAGCGCCGCCCGGCGTCCAGTCATCAAGTTCAGGTCTAAGGGTTGTTTTACTCAGTTTCCCCCAGGCCTCTAGAGTAGAAGGGATAAGGAACCCTGATAGATCGCTAGCTACTTCCTGGCCCACAAGCCTGACTGTTGGCAGAGAAAGCATGAGATATGGTACCTGGTGCTTATCGGTAAGGAGCGACAGACAGACAGACACATACACACACACACACACACACACACACGCACGTACGCACGTACACACACACACACACACACACACACACACGCACGCACGCACTAGCGGTCTGGGAGCCCAGAATATATTTAAATGGATGTCTGAATGACCACAGGGGTTTGACTGACAGCCACAACTGGGAAGTCATCGGGTCAGTCAACGACTTCCTTCCTCCTCCTCTCTCCCTGCCCTTTAATCCTAGCACGTTCTTTAAGATTCCCCTCTTGTTTACAGGGGAAACCCTGCTGAGCTGGGTGCCTTCCTTCACTTGCAGAATTGGGAGTTGGAGTTTTCTTATGGCCCAAGAAGCCACCGACTGGATCCTGGATGAGTGCTCTTAAAAATTCACTCTGCCTACAGTATCGCCAAGTTCCGTGGGTCACAGGAAAGTTTTCTGAGTTATTCTAATTTTTCTGGGGGCTGTTGTCATTAGTTGCATTTCCTCAGTTACTTTACAAAAATTCTCCATAGACAAAGGGTAGATCAGATTTCCTGGAAGAAGTGAGCCCCCCCCCCCTTATTATTTTTTTCTTCTTCTTTCCATTACCTGTGAGAAACTCTATCTGGGGGTAGGGATTCCTCGCTTGGCCCGTCTCTCTTCTGTGGTATCTATTTTTTATTACCAGTAATTACAACGCAGCAGCCACCCTCATCAGCGACGGCCCCTCACGTAGGCAGTGGCTGCTGTTGGCAATCGCAATTTGGGTTGCACCTGGGTGGGAGTCTCCTCCCAGCTGGCATCAAAGGCAGCAGCCACTCAGGGCTTCCCATGAAGCTCTGCACTTGGAAGGGCACCTGGAAAAAGCCAACATTGTTCTTACCTTGGAAATCCAATCCGCTGTTGTCGTTTTGAATTAAGACTAAAATCCCCGGGCCGATTCTTCTAGAATGATGCGCACTAATTGATTTATGCAGTGCTGGAAGAACACTTTAATGAAGCAGGGAGAAAGAAGATATGGGGGAAACAGATAGGACAGGGACCCCCGGTAGATGAGGCGGCTGCAGAGGAAAACTGGTCAGAACCAGCCTTAACTAAATGTCTGCTATTAACATGGCTTGTGGCACGGGCATGGCTGGCCCTTTAGCTGTAACTGTCTCTGTCCGGCCATTCTAATACAGTTGCTCTGTCAGCGTGTGCTCACGCACGAAGAATGCAAGGGGTGTGGAGCAGGAGTTGTGGGCTTTGGCATCAGGCAGCTATGGGCATTTGACGATAGGCATTCTTTTTGTGAACTACTTAAGCTTGGAGCTTTATTTTGCTCTTTTGTAAGATGGGTTTACGAGCCCAACAGCAAACATTCAGCGGTTCAATTGTTAAATGGTTAAATTGAATGCAATTACTTGGGAGATTAAGCTCAGCAAACATCTGGTTCGTAGTAGGTACTTTATAACAAAGGCAATCGTCACTAGGGCCATGACTGTGAAAGTGTGTTCAGAACTACTTATAATTAGTGTTACTTAGTCCCTAAATGTCCTTAGTTTTAGTGGCCAATGGCAACTGGACTTTGAAAACCTTACACAGAGATTTTTATTTTTTAAAGATTAATTTTTAAAAATGTATGTGTATGTGTGTTTTACCTGCATATATAAATATACCATGGGGTGCCTGCAGTGCATCTGGCGACCAGAAGGGGGAGTCAGATACTCTGGAACTGGAGTTATGGATGGTTGCAAGCCATCTTGTGGGTGCTGGGAACTGCAAGCTCATCTTCAGCAAGAGCAGCCAAAACTTTTAACCATGGAGCCACCTTTCTAGCCCCATAGGGATGTTTTTAGAACTAGAGAACTCCCCACTTTTATGGTGTACACCCTTCCCTCTGCACACTGTGAGGAAATCTGCAGCTGTCCTGTTATGTGTACCTGGGATGAATCACCTCTTTGCTCAACACATCTGTGGCTTTTACTATGCAGCTTCAAGCCATCGGTAACTCTCTTTTCCAAGGTCTTCTGTTGTGATATTGTAGGGCTTTTGCCCACGCAACCTTTACTTGTGCCCTGAAGCACAAGAGTAATGATAACCATTTATCCCAATATATTCTTGTTTCAAGTTGTTATAAGTCATCATTGTCAACCTCTTCTTGTGCACAGATAAACTAAACTTTACTATAATAAATACGTATTGGAGAAGACAGTACACAGAGAGAGTTCAGTAGTCGCTGTGGTTTCAGGCACGCACACACGTACTTGGTGTCTTGAAACACATCCCTTGCAGACATGGTGGGGACTATTGTATTTTAGAAAACTTCCTGATTGTCAGAAAGATTTACTTTTCAAACAAACACCAAGCCTGTATGATATACCCAGGAATCTAGGAATGCTCAGATACTCGACTGGAGGATTTTAGGGGAGGTCAGCATAAGAAGGGTGTCTTGGGCAACTACCTGTGTTTCTGGGCTTTGCCATCTATGACAACCTTGAAAAGAGTGTGGGACTTGGCTTAAGCTAATTGGGTTAGCTCTTCCTCCGTCACTCTGCAACAGTGTAACCAAGAATAAGCTACTTCATCTTCAGGAATCAGTTCCTAATGTCTGGAGAAAGAGGGCCTTAAAGGAGCCGCTTTGGGGAGGGGGATGGAAGGAGGAACTGAGCTAACGTATGCAAAACCTCTGGTCCCTGTTCTGAGACAAATGGGAGACTCAGCTGCCAAAATGTTTTGCCTTATCTGATGGTGTTTTTAGAATTTCGGTCTCATTAGAACAGTTCCAGAAAGCCAAAAACAGCTGCATGTAAGTGTGACATTGCATATTTCTATGGGCCTAAGACATTGTTTCCCCTTCTGCTGGGTTGGTTCTCAGGACTGAGCACAAAATAAATTACACTAGACAGTCTATAGTCATACGTGGACTGTGATGTCATGTGTGGACTGTGATGGGGACCAAAACAACTCAAGTGCACCCTCCTTTTCTTCCCTCTTTCCTCACCAGTTTCCTGTGCCTTCAAATAAAGCCAGAGATACCCATTAAAATGAAAAAAAAAAGAGCTCCCGTTAATAGAATACTTTGTGTGTGTACTATAACATGCTAATGTTCAGTAGGTATAAGAATCCTATCAAGTGGGTATAATTAGTATTTACAGATGAGGAAACAGGCTCAGAGAGGTTAACCATCTTGACCAAGGTCATGCAGATACACACAGAATGTCGTCTTTGATACCACAACTTGTACTGTAAACTCCAACTTTGCTCCCCTTAGCTCCTCTGTAGTGATAACAGGAGAGCTTGCTGACAGCCTTCCAGTGCCAGGCATCATTTCTCCCGCACTCAGATACAAATGTGACGCTGGGTATCACCATATAGCTACACCAGAGCGGCTCTAAAACCCACACTGCCAGGCTTCCCAGGCAAGTTTTCCCGTCATGCTCCTCTGCGCTCCCAGGATCCAGAGGCTTCTCAAACCAGGCAGGTTTTGCCACCATGCTCCTCCGCGCTCCCAGGGTCCATAGGCCTCTCAGTATTTGAGAGCTATTTAGGAAACATCACCCCTTGCCCTCCTGAGTCTCAGGACCCAACCCCTGAGATGTCTTGGGTTTTATGCCCTCCAGTCCCTCTATGCCCTGACTTTGCTCATGGCCCTGCTGTGTTCTTATATGTTATGCTGGGGTGAGTGTAAAACACAGTGTCTTAGTCAAGATACTTTGGAGCACAGTTTGCAGAAATCCACTCTGATCAGAGAAGAAACAAAAGAATAAACATGTAAGAACTGAGGGACAGGAGGCACCAGTCCAGGTGTAAGTGAAGGGAGCACCATTGACTTTAGGGGGTGGCACATGGACTTGGGGGGCAGTTGAAAACCAAGGCAGCTGCTTTCCCTCCCACTGGTATTGCAATGACCTCTTTGCTCTGCGCCCCCTGAGCACCTCTGTTCTCCGAAGAGTCATTTTCCCAGTGTCCATTGCTTTTAGCCATTTTTCTGGTTAGAGCATTCTAAAATCTCTGCTTTGGGGCCAAATTATTGAAGGGGGGAGGAAGGAGGGGGAGAGAGAGATAGAGATAGAGATAGAGATAGAGATAGAGAGAGACAGAGAGAGAGAGACAGAGACAGAGACAGAGAGTCAGAGAACTCCTATGGGCTCATTCTGGGCTAGGTGATCCCCACTGCAGTGATCTCAGATGAACAGGAGGATGGGGGGGTCCATGTGACCAACTGCCTAGTCCATTGGAACTGTGGGGCCAAAAGTGGAGCAGCTGAAGGGATCCTGTTTGATCCTGATGGAAAGTGTGCACTGCCTGGTATACAAGAGACATTAATTAAACGTTTGTTTCATTCCCTTTTCTCTTCCTCCCTACTCCCTAGTGCCAGCATGTTGCCTAGCCCATGCATTACAAACTGTCCAGTACCGTCTAGCACAGATAAGGCTCGGTGTGTTTCATCCAACAGTATCCAGCAGCCCCAGGGTGACACCAGGACTCCAGCAAGGTGTATGAGGCCCTCGACTTTGCATGTGTGTCCAGGTAGTCTCTCCATGCTACCCACTTCTTACACAAGGCTACTGCCACCCTGCACAGTTTACAGCTCATGGCCTCTTCCCACCCTTCTGGTAAACGTCCTTCATCACCTCCTTACGCTCCTGTAGGAGACTCACAATTCCTTGCTTCGCCGACTTTGGGTTTGCCTGTGTGTCTGCTGTGGACCAATGAAGTGTGGGTGAATGAACAGGCGCTAAAGGGAGCCCTGAGTTGGGGCGAAGCTCAGGGTACCTCTCTCTCAGGACTAATGCCGCTGCAGGACTGGGTTGTACAAAGGAGGCTGGCCTTCGGGATTTGTCTCGGCTTCCTCATTGGCCTCCCGAACCATCAGTCCAAACAAGACCTCTTCTCTTCACAAATTTCCCAGCTTCAAGTATGTTTGTTATAGCCCTGGAAAAGGGCTTAAGATGTAGCAATGTATTTGGTAGCCCTGAAAGACATTTACGGGTATATGGAGGAACACACATACATACACATATACATAGAACTAAATAGGAACATCTGTGTACACACATATAAGTAACAAGCATACAAGCAATTGTGTTCCTACATGTGTGCATATATTTACATTAATGCATCATGCTTATAGTCTGGAATGATGGGTACACATGTGAGCACATATATTCACAAAGTAAAAGTAGTTCCTGAAGCCACGACAGTGGCAAGTTCACCATCAATGCACTCCATGCCTCTGGATCCCTTGAGTCAGGTTTTCAGAAGGGGTTTCACTCATGATTTATAGCCATGGCTTGGGGGGGAGGGAGTCTCAAGTGGTAAGAGAGGAAGTTGAAAGTAGAAAATGTAAATAAATTCAGTTACTGAATAGCATGCATTCTTAATTGGAAAAATTTGTGCCCTCAATGTGTTATAATCTTTGTGGCTACTGCGGCACGTGGCTGGGGAATCTGTAGCTTTTTTTTTTCTAGCCTGTGTTTCATCAGAGACATGACGGAAGGTCACATATCACCCACATCACTACTGACAGTGATCAGCAGCCATTCACTTCAGCCTAATCTCATTGTGTGCTGGTCATTAAAACAAACACACTCCCCACTCCCAATACAAACCCAAGAACATTTAAGGTGCTTTGACTCTATGTTCAGGTCAGGGCAAATCAAAGTCACAGGTGGGAAGACAGGCAATGCCCAATGATGATAACTGTTTCTCTTCCCTTTTAGAAAGGGTGTCTTGTAGCCCAAGCTGGCTCCTAACACACCATGTAGCCAAGGATGTCTTTGGAATTCTGGCCCTTTTGTCTCCACCTCCTGAATGTTAGGAATTTGGCATGTGCCACTATATTCGGTTAACTCAGTGTTAGGGACTGAACCCAGGGCTCCAGGCATGCTTGGCAAACACCCTATAGACTAGGCTGCAGAAGAAAACAAGATACCCATTTGCTCCTCACCATCAGACTGATTCCTGAAGTGAGGAGGAGAAACATTACCTGTGGGCAAGGAAGACATCTTGGAGAAAGGCGGCCTTGATGAGGACTTTGGATACCGGATAACTAGGGAAGAGGAACTGAGAGGGGGCAGTATGGAGGGCTGTAGGGTGAAGACAGGCCTCTGAAGTGACTGGGAAGAGCAGGAGGCAGCTTTGCTGTTCCCTCTTTCTGAGCTCAGAGACCACCAGTGTTTCAGCCTGGCGCAGGAAGCCCTAAAGCCCCTGATTTAAGACCCAAAGCACCATGAGGTCTGGGGCTGGAGCTGTCTTGTTCATTATGGGGTTACTGGGCCTGGCTTGGTGCCTGACACGTGACTTCTCAGCTTTTGTTCCTCCCCATAACTTTTCCCAGAACCTCCATCAATTTTCTGAATGTGCCACGGTTCTGTAACATTAGAATTCCCCAGCGGCTCCCTATGGCACCCAGCATAACTCCTAAGCAAGATCTCTAGGGCTAGAGTGACCCTGGCCAGCTCTCACACCACACTCGGTCCTCTCTGCTCCCTTCCTGCCCCTCAAACGTACAAAGCCCCTCCCCACGTCTAACTTATACCTTTGCTGCCCCCCCCATCTCCACACTGCAATCCTGATTTCTTCGTAGCTTTTACCACCATGTGATGGCATCGTGTCTTTCTGATTGCTCGCTGTCAGCCTACCACCTAGAAGACACGCTACGTACCTGATCAATTCCTGCCTAGACCTCCAGCATGGGAAGCAGTGCCTGGAAGTAGCAGGTCCTCGGTAAATGCTCCACAATGAGAAGAGTGGGCGACAGCCCTGCAGTTCACGATGAAGGACACGATGACCACGGCTGCAGTTTCATTTCTAGCTGGGCCGGGTGAAGGCCTAGGGTATGCGTTTGCTGCCTTCAGACTTCTACGATGAGAAAACGGGAAGGGACAGCTCTGTAGAGTAAATCCAGCTCTGTTGCAGGGAGAGGTGTGGGTGGGGTTCCCTATATAGGCTGAGCACGCTGTGTGGTTCTCAGCTGAGATGGGGCCAGAGATCTTGTCCAGCATGGGAAGAGAGCTGTCACCCCACAAATATGCTTTACAGGTACATACATGCAAATTCAGTGGTGCGGATAGGCTGCAGGGGGGCTCTTGCCTGCTGGGGGCTCTCAGCCCCTTTAGTATCTAGAACCGGGTTTTCATCACTTTTCATAGCTTGAGGGTTGATGGAAGATTCTGCTCACTCACCCCAGCCCCCTGCCCCCGGACCTTCCCTTCTCATCAAGAGTTGATATCATTCTCAGCTGTCAGTCAATACCGTCAATTTCCTTCGACATCAAATCTTTCTTTTTCTGAAACTCTTCATAATTTACTGGACTAAATCATTTCTTCCTCCCTGCCCCGCCTGTCTTTGACAAGTGTATAAATGGTCTAATTGTGGTGGTTTGGTTGAGAAATGTCCGCGTAGGCTCACACACTTGCACACTCAGTGTGGTTTTACTGTGTGGGGAGGTTTAGGAAGTGCAGCCTTGCTGGAGAAAGTATGTTACTGGGGACAGGTTTTGGGGGTGTATAGCCTCACCCCACTTCTGGGCTGCTCTCTGCTTTGTGTCTGCAATTTGCTTCTAAAGAGGTGAGGTCTCAGCTTCCTGATCCTGGCTGTCATGCCTGCTACTTGCTGCTATGCCTCTCCATCATGATGAACTACCTTCTCTTTTTATATCTATCTATCTATCTATCTATCTATCTATCTATCTATCTATCTATCTATTTTGTTTACAGTTTTTTGAGACACAGTTTTTTCGTGTAGACCAGGCTGTCCTAGAACTAGCTCTGTAGACCAGGCTGGCCTCAAACTCACAGAGATCCGCCTGCCTCTGCCTCCACCACTACTGCCCGGCTCATGATGTACTCTCAACTGTCAGGAACTGCAAGCCCAAATAAACCCTTCCTTCTGTAAGCTTCTTCTGGTTATGGTGCTTTGTTACAGCAGCAGAAAAGCATCTAATACAATCACATAGAGCTTTTATCCACAGTGGAGGTCAATAAAATCTTTCTGTTGTTAATTAATCACAGGAAGCTTTCACTGAGTGTTTACTATGTGCATCTGCCCCCAAGCAAGGGACTTTGGAGAAGGAATTCGTGGACCCCCTGAGAACTCTGTGAGGTGAGGTCTGTGTTACAGTCTGTAGAGTTTATTAGTGAAGTATCAGAGAAGGAACTTGAACCAGAGTCTTGACATGTGGCCATTATCCCACACTGTGCTATAAGCAATGGGACTGATGGATTGAAGTTGACTGCACAGGTTCATGATTTGGAAGAAGACAAAGGAAAGAGAGGAAATCGGGACCTGACTGGTCGTCAAGCAAGCCTATCATTGTGGGCAGGACAGGGAACCCTTTAAAGCCAGGCCTTTCACCTCTCCTCCTGCTGTGGTTCTGGGGGCTGAGCAACTGGAGCTGGGATGCAAGGAGAAGCTGATGCCATGCTTCCCTGGTCATTCAGTAATGGCCAGGGCTGGAGTTTGGAGATTCGCTTTCATTTCCCTTCCTCCCATCTCGGAGCTGGCTGGTGTGGAAGGGAGGGTGTTTTCATAAGGATGAACTGTTTCCAGACGTTTCCTGCCCATTTACTTCCAATCGTAGTCCAACAAGAGATGCAGGAGCCTGCTCCTCTCTGGATAGGCCCGCTTTAGGAGACAGCCGATCTGAAGCCTGCAGGTGGAGCCTCTCCCGCAGCCCTCAGTAGGTAGGGAGAGGAGAGAGGAGTCAGATACCATTCATCAAGTGCCCGGCAAACAGAGTACATAGGGTTGAGGATGCCAAGGCTGTTGCACGAGATCACACCATTTGATGGACAGTACCACTATCGTGGCATACATAACCCTTGTATAAAATGTTAACCAAGGGATCCAAGGCATCTGTGAACGTGGATGGGGAAAGGGCATCTTTACTTTCTCTAACCTCAAAATGAAATTTAAGAGGCCTTCTAGGAATGCAAGCAGTTGTCATAACAAAGTGAGGGACATGCTCAAAATTTTCCATCTTAGCCAGTGCAGTTATTGTGGGAGAGTTATGCCCATCACTTTGATAATCTGGTGCTTCCTAGACTTGCTGCTAGGTCTTGCAGTCAATTTTTAAAAAATTCATTTTATTCTATGTGTATGAGTCTTTTTGTCTGCCTTGTGCTCATGCACCATACGCATCCTGGTACCCTGGGAGTTTGGAAGGTTGGATCCCTTGAACTGGAGTTATGGATGGGTTGCAGCACCATGTGCGTCCTGGGAATGGAACCCTGTCCTCTCTAGAAGAGCACCCAGTGTTATTAACCTCTAGCCACTGCTTCAGCTCCAGGCATCAAGGACAAAAAGAGATGGCCTGGAAACTCTAAGAGATTTTGGTCTATTTAGAATGGCTTAGATCAGCTGGCAGTTCACACCTCAGGTGCCCTGATTTACTCTGGCAGGGAGCTGAGCCTGGCACAGTAGCCCGGCAGCATTAGCTGGACCCTCTGTGCTCCTCTCATCACAGCATGAGAAGAGCTGTTTGCTGTGGAACCACCTTTGTACACTGTAAATGTGCATTACTCTCATGTTATTTAAATGCTGATTGCCCAGTAGCTAGGCAGGAAGTATAGGAGGGGCAACCAAACTAAGGATGATGGGAAGGAGAAGGGTGGAGTCAGGAGTCACCAGCCAGATGCAGGGGCAACTAGGCAGATGAATGTGCCATGCTAATAAAGGTGCCACCATGTGGCAGAGCATAAATAGAAATATGGGCTAATTTAAGTGTAAGAGTTAGTTAGTAATAAGCCCGAGCTATTGGCCGAGCACTTATAATTCATATTCAGCCTCTGAAAAGGTTATTTCGGACTGGGTGATCAGGACAGGAAACGCATGTTTACAGCTGTTCTCTCTGAGTCCTTTAATAACTCAGAAAATGGCTGCTAAGGAGTCACGAGTCTCCTTCTCCATCTCTGTTCAGTTCTCTGGTTTCCACTCAAAGGCAACCCTAGGGCAGCCTCCAACAAAGTAATGCAGAATGGAGAAGTACAGGAAGGGGGTCTTTTCAATTCCGTGGGGGTCAGCCCCATCCAGGGATGTGCCCTAAGGGCCCCTCACACCTACTTCTTCTAGATACTATGGTGTTTTTAAAGTCTTTACTGATCATCCATTGTGTGCCTACCACGCGCTTTAGTTTCTGGGAAGCCTGGAGGGTGGGGCAGTGTATATCCCTGATGACCTGATCAACTAATAGGAATGATGAGGCTTTTCTAACTTGATAGATACAGCCCAATTCCAGTGGTTAGGTGCAGTGTCAAGAGCAGGGGCTGGAGAAGAGGTAGAGAGAGTGCTGGCTGCAGGGGTAGGTGGGTGAGGGGGTGACCTTTTAGGAGGAGGTGTCAGCCTGGGTTAAGGGGCAGGAATGACTTCAATTAGTGGTAGTTCTGGGGGCACTATGATGTGATTAGCCAGAGCTGAAACAAAAGGCCATGTGTCCTGGTTTAACTGTCAGTTTGACACTGTCTCAGTCGTTTTAGAGGAAAGCCTGGTTTGGGGATTGCCTGGTTTGGGGAGAGCCTTTAGGCATGTCAGTGGGAGACTGACTATTGAGACAGCAAGGCCCAGCCCATCGTGGGTGGCACCATCTCCAGGCAGGTGGTCCTGGGTTTACAAGAAAGCTAGTCAGTTAGGAAGTTACAGGTGATCCAGTCAGCAGCTAGGGTTCCTTCATGGTTTCTGCTTCTAATTCTTGAGTTCCTGCCTTGATTTCCCTCAATTATAGACTGAAACCTTGTAAGACTAAAACACCCTTTTCTGTCTTTACGTTGCTTTCGCTCAGGGTGTTTCATCACAGCAACAGAATAGAAACTAAGACACGGAGGTTGGAGCAGGACAGGGTGCAGGTGGTGGAGGACTGGCTGTGCATTTTATAGCTTCTGAGCAGAATTTCTGCTTAGAGTTGATGTTAGCTGCATTGAGGGCTTATAGAGCAGTGGCAGCCTTTCCCTTCTGCACCCTCCCCTGCCATCTATTTTCCTGATGTCCATTCATCTACAGGTGTCCATGTATACATCCGCTCACCCTCGGCCTTCCTTCTACCAGCTGGAAGGCAAGAGCGCCCCCTATGCGCAGCCCCTGATCTGTCCTGTCTCCTTACATAGAGCCTGACGTGGTGAGCCCCGGACAAATACTTCTGAACGAACTCTGCATACCCAGCTTTCATACAGGCACAGGACTATCGAGTCCGTTTGGTCTTACTCCTTTCCTGGATCCATATCTGCTTATCTGGGCGAGGGGCAGGTTTCTAGAATGTTTTTTCAGAATCCCCGTACAGCCCTGAGGAATCCCCCTTTCCTCTCTAATTTAGTCAAGGGCCAGGCATTTCGAGAAAGGAGCTCTGGGTGGTGTTAGGCCAAAGTCAAAGTGTGTGGCCTCGTGTACTGACATTCTGTCTTGGTTTCCTTGGCAGAGGGAGGGCAGGCTTGGGCCAGGGAGAGAGCAGAACTTCACCTCCTGCCAGTCTGTGACTCCAACCTTCCCGCTGCACGGCAAATGAAACCATGCTAAAAGACATCTTGGCTTCCATCAAAGCGAAGTCCCTGAAACCAGGGAGGGGATTTCGGTGTATTTCTAGGCAGCAGTCTTCCTGGCTATGAAGTCAAACCCCTGTCCAATTCAGGGCTCAGTTCTCCTCTGGAGAGAATATATCATGAACACATTCTCCACCCTTCGTCAGGGGATCCAAGAGTGCCCAGAAAGGGACTTAATTGCTCCGAGACTGAGTTCCCTTCCTGATTAAGCCACTTAATAAATGACCACATCAAGTGGCCTGAAGCGAGGCATTTCCTAGGAGGATCTAAATCACTTTTAATTTTCAGAGATGTGTGTTTTCCTTTGGCAGCCTGGAGCTGTGGTGCCCAGCCTGCCATCTGAGAAACATTTCTTCAAGGTGTCAAAAGGATGTGTCATGCATTTGGAATGAGGGCTAAATTAAGAGGCCGTACACATAGCTACATAAGTTGCCAGACTTTCTGGGTTTTTCCAGAATAAACTACCCGTTTGGCAGTCTTCTCTGGGGCAGAGTCAGATGTGCAGAGGTACACTTGCATCCTCTCAAATGCACATGTATGTTCTAGTACACACAGACATACACATGCATACATGTGTGCACACACACATTTGCACTTGTAGGAGATAGAGGACCTCTTGAATTGGACACACCCACTGAGCCACCTGAATTTTATTGCTTCAGAAAATGTAAAGCCTGGTGGACAGAGTCCCATAATCCTCTTTAAAGGTACGCTTCGAGCTATCAAAGACCTCCTAGCTGGCCCCATCTTTAGGGGTTCCACCAGTCTGGGCCACCAAGCCTTCAAAGGACCTTCACCATCTAAACTATAGCAAGCGCACACACACCTGTCCTGAGGTCTGGAGGACCACCTTTGTACCATTGACCAGAGTAGCTTTCACTACCTGGAAGCCTTCATTGTGCTGCAGTCCCAGAAGCATGGCAAGGACACTGTGGTAGCTAGCCTACATTCTCCAAAGTCTTGAATCTGGCCTGTTAGTTGCTAGAATATACCAGAGGCAAGTAAGTAAGTAGTTCACTTTTCTTCTTCTTCTTCTTCTTCTTCTTCTTCTTCTTCTTCTTCTTCTTCTTCTTCTTCTTCTTCTTCTTCTTCTTCTTCTTCTTCCTTCTTCTTTGTTCTTTGAAAATTTTATGTTTGTGAGCTGGAGAGATGGCTCAGCAGTTAAGAGCATGCACTGCTCTGGCAGAGGACTGGAGTTCAGTTCAGCACCTACATCAGTCGGGAAGCTCACAACTGACTGCAGCTCCAGCTCCAGGGGAATCGGATGCCTCTGGCTTTGGAGGATACCCTCATACATGTGCACATACCCACATGCAGACACATGATTAAAAAAATCAATCTTAAAAAAATTTTATATAGCATACAGAATACCTTGAGTGCATCCACTCTTTCCTCCAGAATGCCGTCACATCTCATAACTCCTTTTTCTTTATTTGTACTTTAACCTGCTGCCTCCAATCATTGCTGCCAATATGCACAAGGGTGTGATACTGTGTGGGTTCTGAGGCCAAGTCATAGAAATAAGCGTGTAGCTTCTGTCATGGTCTCCAGATATACACCACATTTAGGGGTAAGCCACCAATCTGTGAGAAATCCACTATGCTAAGACTTCCACATGGGAAGAAGCCCAGACTGACCACATAGTGGGAATACATGGAGGCCACCACTCAGCTTCCCTATGGTCTCTACCAAGCTGCCAGATACTCATGAAAGGGCCTTTTGGAGGACGCCGTCTAGCCAAGGCTTCAGGTGGCTGCAGGGACCCACAGCGAGCACTTCCAAGCCAACCCAGTCAGCCCACAGACCCATGAGAAATTGAAATAAGCCGTTCTTGCCGTTGCTTGGTTTTCACTGTGTTCGCAGCACTGTTGTAGATGCTGGAGAGGGCGTATCTGTGACCATTGTTTCTCCAGCTCTCCTCTGCCCGTGTCTGGGCCCCTTTTAGTCCATTTTTTGATTTCCAGTTCCCTTCTTCCTTACCCTTAAGTTGCCTCAGCTTAGATAAGCCATCGGATAGGTAACTGAGAGCAGACTGCCTTGACAACAGTCCCCCACCCCACCCCCAAGAGAAAACAAATGCCATGGCCAGCTGAGCCTGCCCAGCTGCTCACAGCCAGCTCGGAAGCTGGAGATGCTGGAGGTGCTGAGTAACTGCTCGTACTCCATGCCATTCAAAGCCCATTCCAGAAGGCTGCTCCGAGCTTTTGGCCATTTTTTTTTTTTTGCTCCCATTGCTAGCTTTAGGACTGTTTTCTCTTTCTATTGAAAAGCATTACTCTTTTTGCCAGTTAAACTCTGAGGGGGGGGGAGACCCTAGAGGCAGCACTTCTAAGACCAGTGGAGGCGAAAGATCTTTGAGGCCAAACTCAGCTCCCTAATCCAGGGAAGAGAACAGCTTTGGGAACAGCCATTTAGGCATCTTGGGGCTTTGTTTAAGCTCTAGAACCTGCTTGACCAACCTTTTGCTGGACTGAGGGAGTCACTTGAGGTAAAGAAGAGGGGAAAGAAATAGAATTTGTATCAAACAAACAACCACACTGGGTTCTGTGGTTGTTTGCTTGCTTTTCAATTGCAGGGTCTCATGCTATATCTCAGGATGGCCTGGAACTTACTATACAGCCTAGGTTAGCCTTGAACTAATGAGGGTCCTCCTGCATCAGTCTCCAAAATGTTGGGATTACAGGTGTGAGTCACTGTACCTTTCTAAAACATTTCTGAATTATATTGAGTTACTATTTTCTGTGTGTGTATAGTACTGGGGATTGTACCCAGGGTCTTGCACATGCTAGGCAAGATACTGAGCGTCATCCCTAGCCTCCAACTACCTGGCTTATTATTTTTTTTACAAGATTTTATTTGCTTATGATATTTGTGTATGTGTCTGTGTTAGTGTATGCATATGTGTGGGTATACACTCCTGTGTGCACCTTCAGAAGCCAGAAGGAGGCTCCAGACATCCTCATCTATTACCTTCCAACTATTCCACTGAGGTAGGGTCTCTTCCTGAGCGGAAGGCTTGTGTGTATTTCATTTTATTTTCTTGTTTTGCTTTGTTTTGCTGTGTGTTGGTCTGAAAGCCAGAAAGCCCACTTATCGTCCTGTCTCTGCCCCCTTCAAAGCTGGGGTTACAAGTATGTGTGGCATGGTTGATGGCTTGTTAGCTGGGTGCAGGGTTTCAGACTCCAGTCTTCATGATAGCGCCACAAGAGCTTATAACCAGCTTCTGACTCACATTTAAGAAGGGTAACAATGATGCATAGATAGAAAGCCAGAATCTGTGGAGATTCAAGAAGTCTAAGGTGGGTTTCCAGAAAACGAGCCCCAGACAGAGCCCTTTTCTCTGTAGCCACCACGGCCAGGTGCTGAGTTGCATCTCTTTCTTAGATATTTGATAGAAGCCCTAGGCTTGCCTCAGCCTGAGCTCTGGAACGCAGGGGTCTCCCATTCTCCCATCATGACCTGTTGGAGGTAGCTTCTGGCTCTGTCAGCAAGGAAACTAGGCCCAGAGAGGCCGAAAGCCTGATTGTGGAGCTCCTGCGCCCAAGGGTTCCTCAGTCATCTGCAGTAGGCTGTTCAATTTAGCAATAAAATATTCAGTTCAAGTTTAATTTTAGGGAAGTAATAACTACTGTTTAGTAAAAGTGAAACTGTTGTAAAATATTATTTTAAGGTATGTCACATTTGTTTATGCTGTGGAATATTTGTTTTAGTGATGCAAAGATGTGTTGCGTTCTTTTATGTTTTGTTTAACACTGGGATACTGTATTGTCAGAGACTGCTTGTTCATTCCTGACTGCTGAGCCCTGAAATAACCACACAGAAACTGTATTAATTAAATTACTACTTGGCCAATCACTTAAGTGTATTGCTAGCAAGGTCTTACATCTAGAATTAACCCATTTCCATTATTTTATATTTTACTATGAAGCTCGTGGCTTACCAGCAAGGTCCCAGCTAGCAGCTCGAACCTTTCCCCTCTGGCAGCTACATGGTGTCTCTTTAACTCCATGTATTTGTTCTCTCTTTCTATATCTCTTCCAGCCTGGCTACATTCTGTTAAACCATTGGCCAAAAACAGCTTATTTATTAACTGATAAAAACAACACATATACAGAAGGACTTCCCACAACAATGCTGTGTTACTTTGCCTGTCTAAGATGCCTGGTTGGTCTAACAAAGAGCTGACTGGCCAATAGCAAGGCAGGAGAAAGAATAGGCGAGACTGGCAGGCAGAGGGAATAAATAGGAGGAGAAAAAGAGGGATCAGAAAGCAAGAGAGATTGAGGAGCGACAAAGAGGAGGAGAGGAGGATTCCAGGGCCAACCACTCAGTTATACAATTGGCCATGGGAAAAAAAATAAAGATACACAGAAATAGAGAAAGGCAAAAGCCCAGAGGCAAAAGGTAGTCATGATAATTTAAATTAGGCAGGTAAGAAAGAAGCCGAGCTAAGACCTGGCATTTATAAGTAGAAATAAGTCTCTGTGTGTGATTATTTGGGAACTAGGTGGTGGGTCCCCCAAAAGAGTAAAAAAAAAAAAAACAACCAACTACATGGAACCATGGATTATTTAGAAAATAGTATGTTTTAACTTTTATTAATTGGTTTACTTAAAGTACAGATTTCCTGGATATTCTCTACACCCCCTTCCCCTCATATCTGAGATGCCTGACCTACGAGGTTCTGGAAAATTCTTCATTTCACTGAAGAAGCCTACTAAAGAGGACAACATGTTTGAAAATTACTTATTTCATGAAGGTGGGACGATGAGAGACTCTGCCTCTGATCTTATTCTGGGAGTCACTGATAGTCTGGCAACCCCACAAGGATGGGCCTCATTCTCTTCCACGTCGTCCTTATCTTTCTTGGCTGGGCCCTGCCACCAGGCAGCATGTGGGCCCAATTACTGCCTTGCCACTTTCCCCGCAGGGCCTCTCTGGGCACTGAACTTCACAGAGAGGCTCTCACAGAGCAAGGCACCAAACAGGGGGTCAAGGAGAGGAGTTGGGGACCCATCTCAAAGCCCTGCCTGTTACAACACATCTCTTTTTCCTAAAAAGAATGTCAAACACTCCTAACATGACTATGTAAAATAAAAGATTCTGGGAGACATAAGAAATAAAAAAAATTACTATAACAGAGATTTTAAAGATCCTCTAACCAGCCCTGTTTACTTAGGAAAATAGAATGAGAGAGACTGAGATAATCCAGTTTATGGTGGGATCAATTAACCTGAGTGAGAGCCAGGCTCCCTTCCTCTATCTTGCCGCCTATAAACATCCAGTCACCATGCCAGGTGACTCTAAAAAAAATGGGCCTTCAGAGGGGTGGTTGGGTTTATTGTTTGGGTGTTTTCAACAGCCTCTGAGAGCTATCCTGTAGGGTTTATGGTGAAGGCGTCGGTAGGTGGGATGCAAAGCCAAGCCTGCCAAAAGGGGTCAGCCCTCATCTGGCTGAGAAGAGGGAATCTTTTGTTCCTGGCAGGCCCAGGCTGCATGGTAAGACACTGTCTCAGAAACCAAATGACCAACAAAGCTAAGGTGGTTGAGGTGTGTGGAGGTTGTTCTTCGGCTATGATCATGTTCAATAAGTGTGATCTTTGGTTTTCATTGGCTTCATCTCTGTATTTGGTGAGGATGCAGCCTTTCTAAACTGTGGCCCTATGGCTTGGCATGAGACATGCTACCTTGGCTTTGGCGAGAGGCCTCAACTTCTTGGGTTTGTTGGCTGCTTTTGTAGCATGACTTCTGGGCATCTGGATCACAAGGTACATGCAGCTTTTGCTCCTAATAGAAATGTCAGTAGATTACAGGTGACAATGAATTCATTAGCCCGTCTTCCTAAATGGGAAATTGACTTTAATTGTGAAATATTAGCTCACACATTTTATGCATTACACAGACTCCCAACTTTGACTAGAAGGAAAAGGAAAGAAGGTCTATAGCTACATGGTTGTGTTATCTATCTATCTATCTATCTATCTATCTATCTATCTATCTATCTATCTATCTATTATTTTTGAGACAGAGTCTCATGTATTCCAGGCTGTTCTTGACTCCTGATGTAACCACAGATGACCTTGACCTTCTTAGCCTCTTGTCTCCAACTCTTGGGCACCAGGATTACAGTTAGGCACCACTATGCCTAAATTTTGAGGAACTGGAGATCCAATGTGGAGCTTTGTACATGTCAGATTCTTCCAACTGAGCAGCACCCTAGCTCTTGTTGGTTTTTTAATTAGTTTTTTTGCATGCTGGGAGTTTTGTCATGTACCCAGAGCTTCGCATACGCTAGTTATTCCACAGCGGATCTATATCCCCAAATCATTTTGTTTTATTTCAGTGTCTCAGCTAAATGAAATTTAAAAACTAAAACAAAAGCTTTTTTGTTTGTTTTTCAAGACAGGGTTTCTCTGTCTAGCCATGGATGTCCTCGAACTCCCTCTGTAGACCAGATTGACTTCAAATTCAAGAGATACATCTGCCTCTGGTTCCTGAATGCTGTGATTAAAGACGTGCACCACCACCACCAATCAAACAAAAGCTTTTTAAAGAAATTTAGGAATTACAGTGGTTTAAACGTTTAGCTACATCAATATGGCAACAAGTCCAATAGTAAAACCTAACTGATCGATCACTAGCAAGTACGGATCAAATGTGTGAGCAGGCGTCCTGGCTTTGGATTGAGTACCAGATCTTACTGGAAAGTGGGGTTAAAGATGTTTACTCCTGAGCCCAGCCTCCAGCCTCTGGTTTTGGACTTAACACTATACCATAGCCTCCAGTCTCCAGCCCCAACTCTAACCTGTATCCTTTAGCTCCAACGCTAGTCCTGAGGCTCCCAGAACACATTCTCAATTAAACCATCTCCCATCCCCAGCCCAAGCCTTTAGCCTCCAACGTAAACTCTAGCTACCAGCCCTGCCCCAGCCTCTCTCCTTTAAGCTCCCACTCCTGTCCTTAGGTCCAGACTTAGCTCTAGCCTCATATTTAGCTCCTGGCCCTAAGCCCATCTGCCAGCTCTGAGCTCAGTTTCAGCCCCTTTGTGTGGTTGTAGACAGGGCCATATCTGCTCCCTATAGATGGGTTAATACAGGGCACACACAGCTGGTGTAGGAGGGTCTTTTGTTTATGTGTTGCTTTTATTGGTTGAATAAAGAAACTGCCTTGGCCTTTTGATGGGGCATCATTTAGGTAGGTGGGGAGACAGACAGAATGCTGGGAGGAAGAAGGGCAGAGTCGAGACGCCATGAATCTCTGGCCTGAGACTGGCGCTGGTTAGAATCTTGCCGGTAAGCTACAGTCACGTGGTGATACACAGATTTATTAGAAATGGGTTAAATCAAGATGTGAGAGTTGGCCAAGAAGAGGCTAGATATAATGGGCCAGGCACTAATTAAATTAATATGATTTCTGGGGTTAAGCTAGCCGGTCGGCAGGAAGCAGCCCGCTCCTCCATACAACACACTTCTGTCATCAGTGCTCGTACTTTATTAGTTTCTAGGTAACAAAGAGGGTAGACACCTGTCAAATTGCACCTAGAGGTGCGGATGGATCCCAGGTACTTGCTGATGCTGAGAAGGCATAGAGGGGTCACTGGTCTAGATTCCTCCCTCTTTTCTGGGGCTCCTGTGCATGCTTAGAGATGGCAGGAGGAGGAAAAGCTCTGCACAGGGAACATAGGTGACTTCTCACTGCACACTCCTAGTCAGGTGCACCATTTGGGAAAGGTGCACCTCTCTATGTTTGTTGTTGTTGTTGTTGTTGCTTTGCTTTTTGTTTTTCTTTTCTTCCTGAACACCTTACTCTCCTCTCTCCACTTCCTGAGTGCTGGGATTTCAAACATAAGCCAATTAGCCCTATCCTTACCCTATGTGTATGGTGTATTTGTGTGTGTGTGAGAGAGAGAGAGAGAGAGAGAGAGAGAGAGAGAGAGAGAGAGAGAAAGAGAGAGAGAGAAGAGGCAGGTTAGTGCCATAAGTGTTCCTTTCCTTCCTCTACAATGACTGCATTTTAGCTAAGGAATTCTGCTCCCCCAGACAATCGCTCTGTTGCTGCCACTAAAGGTAGTTCTAACTAAATCTCTGTCTTCTAATAAAACTCGAGATTCAAAGTTTTTTGTGAAAACCTGAGAGCTCAGAGAGTTAGTTAGAGCAGCAACTGGCTAACTCTCTCTCTTTGCTGCCATCCTGGAAGGCACTCCCTTCCACACCACCCAAACTAAAAAAAACAAAACAAAACAACAATAACAAAAAAGCACACTAAGCTCCTCCCTATCAATCCTGCCTCTCTGAGCCCAGGTTAATTTTATTTAACAAATGCAAACGCAACACATCTTTACATAGTTAACCAAAGCAGCATGAACAAATGTAACACATCTTTGTCTGGTTAAACAAATATCCCACAACACCATAGCACATGTGTGGATGTTGGAGCACAGCTTTGATGTCGGGTCTTGCCTTCCACCTTGGCTGATACAGGGTCCCATGACTTTCACTCCTGCATATGCCCGGCTAGCAGACCCCGGAGCTTCTGGACATTTTTCTGTGTCTGCCTCCTCTCTCACCATAGGAGCGTTGGAATTACAGGTGAACACAATTGCATATGGTATTACGTGGGTTGCGGGGGAATTGAACTCAGATCCTCATACTTGTGTGGTAAGCCTTTCACTTGCTGAATAACCTCTTCACCCCCCGCTGATGCTCTTCATTGAAAACAGTCAGTTCAGTGTGGACTTGTAACAACTTAAAATCAGGCTAGGCAGCATCTTTGATACTCTCCTCATTGAGCAGTATCCCGGCTTCTTTCCCTTGTGAACCAGAGCCCAGCCTACGGACAAAGTAATACAGCGTGACTTCAGACACAGGAGCAGAAGAGGTAGCCCAGCTTTTGCCTGGGTCTTCTTGAGAATCATTCACCCGTGGAGTCCTGGGTCACCAGAAGTCTGACAACCCCAGACAGCCATGCTGTGAGGAAGTCCAAGCCACAGACAGGTGGGCGCTGTGGCCATCAGCTCCAGAAGTCTCAGCTGGCACCGACACCAGCCACTAGATGACTCTGTCCTCCAGTGAGGACCTTGCGTGGGACCTCATGCAGCAATGTCAGAGTGGGGTAGTCTCGCAGGGCTGCTGGAAGAAATAAAATAATGCACAGAGAAGCCTTTGATAAGGCTATATAAAGGTAGTTATTATATTTGTGGGTCTTTTTCACCATCGTGTTCAGACATATACTCATTGAGGTAAGGAAAACCTAAAAACACGGAGGGGGGAAATCTCCAATTTTATTCTAGTTGGCAGGAGAGAAGGCCAAGAAGGGGAAAATGTTTCTGAACTCTTGGAACAGGGATGGTAAACACAGTTCAAAAATCAAGTGAGATTAATGGCTGAAGGTGTTTATTAGAGGAGGAGAATACGGAAGGACCAAGAAAGGCTTCTCAGAGGATATTGGACATTCGCTGAGGGAGGAAGGTGATTTAGGTAGGGTGTTGGAGAGTACCTGGAGAGGGGGTAAGGGGAATGGGGAAACTGAGGAAAGGCATAGGCCACGTAGGCCTCTTAAGGAGAAGAACTGGGCTAAGGAAACTTATCTGTTGACTGTGGACCGGCTCATACAAACTGGTCCGTGAGCCCGGGGAACAGCCAGGAGTCGGTCAGGAATTCCACGGAGGGTTCCATGGCCCCTAGGTGAGAAGGAATGCTTCTGCTAGTGCTCCCAGTCTTCCCCAAGGCAGAGGAGCGGTTTCTAGCGGGCTCACCGTGCCCTGATTCCCAGCAAACTCCTGACCTTGCTTCCTTCTCGGCACGCTGCACCTAAGCCTGCCCGGCTGGTCAAGGCTGAGTGGTGCTGCCTGAACATGTGGCCAGGTTGGGCCAACTGACTTCTGGTTATTCTCCAGGTGGTGGTATTGTTCCTAGGAGTTCTGAAGGTAAGAGTCGGCCAGACAGGTGGCCCGCGCATCTTCCTGCTCATGTTCCTGCTCATGCTCTGATGACTTCCTGCCTTCCTGAGTTCTGCTAGCTCCTCTAGAATCCCTCTCCATAGCCTGGAACTTACTTGCTTCTTTAGCTGTTGTTGCTGTCTGTATTGTATGTAACAGGAGCGCAGGAAGTGCCAGCCCCTGGAAAGGGTGGCTCGTGTGCTGAAGAAGCCAGCCTTGCCTTTGAACCTGCCGTTAGATTCACATGCTCTGTGACATTGGACAGGTCACTTTCTCCGGGGCTTCATTTCTATATCAGAATAAGGAAAATAAGACCAAACTGTGTAGAGTTATTGTCTTGATTTTGTGAACTAATTTGTGCTTAGCAAAAGTTGCATCATGATAAAAAAAAATAAAGAGGTTCATTTTTATTACTAGGTCTTGAGTCTTAGAATTCAAACCTAGCTAGAAGCAGGCTGCTGGACACCACAGACTCCCATTTACCGTGCGTGGTGTAGCACACAGATAACAAACACCAATGAGAAAGGAGGTCATTCTGATCTTGAAGTAGCCTTTTGACATTTAATGGGAAGCACTTGACCCCTGGCAGCAAGCTGATTTCTACAATGGCCCTGACTCCATTCAGGATTATTCTGCTCTTTACTTCCCAAAGGGGAGTCCTGGGTGAGCTGATTGGCAGTTGATTGGAGGAGCTAAATCTCAAAGTGGTCAAACTGATATCTGAGCAGAGATATTAGAGGACTCATTTCCGAGGCTGCCAGCTGCATCACGTGCGTCTGGTCAGTTGGAGTGTGCAGCTGGAACGCCAGGAGCCTGGGAGAGGGTGCTGGTGGCTTTCTACAGGCCGCCTCCATTGCTAGAGTTGGGAGATAGGGTTTGGTACAATAAGATGTCAGCGTGTAGGATGTTTGGGGAGTGAGACTTGGAAGGAGCGTGGGACAACTTTGCCCTTTGCTAAAATTAAACTCTATTAAGGTGAAAGAAACAACCGGAATCAAGTGATCCTGGTCCACGGTGAGTCATCCTATATGACTAACTCCTTTGACGCCCATCCCCTTGCTGGCCTGTGTATCTGGGGCTGCTCTTGTAATGCCCTCCCCAGCGGGGCACAATCCCCCTTTATAAGTTCAATTAGGGTTCCTCCAAAGTCTTCAGGAACCCTCAAAGAAGGCCCAGAAAAAAAAAAAAAAAAAGAGGAAAAAAAAGCCCCACCCACCTCCAATGCTGGTTTAGAGAGGACAGGGATCCAAGCCAGGGCTCATCCTGGGAGGGACCTAAGGAGATAAAGTTTCTTCATTTCCATCTAAAGGATGTGAATAGCTCTTCAGGCCCCTTGCAGATGACAAGGCTGATTGTCAATTTGGCAGCATCAGGGATCCCTAGGAGACAAGTCTCCAAGCACATTATTCTAAATAATCCCTGCGAGGGCTCTTTAGATTAAGTTATCTTGGTTAAGTTAATTGTGGTGGGACTAGCAACCCTAAAGGAGGTCAGCACCGTTCTCTGGGCTTGAACTCCCTGTAAAGGAGGAAGGGGAAAAGGAGCTGACACTGACATTTAGCATTCTGCACTTCCTGGCTTCAGACATGATCTACCCAGCTGCCTCAAGCGCCTGCCACCTTGACCTCCTTGTCCCAACGATCTATATTCTCAGACTATGACCCAGACTAGCCCATTCCTTTCTGAAGTTGCTTTTGCCAGGGCATTGTATTGCAACAAGTGGACTAGGAAGTAAGATTCTTATTCTTCACCTTTGCCTCTGGACTTTCTCTGGGCAGTGGGCGCCATGATTCGCACCCCTCTCCTGCACACTGTAGCCCTCAGTGCTTTCCATTGGAGTCCCCCCGTTTCCCCCCTTATCTCAGAGCAATGGAAAGTAGTGGATGGAATCTTGAGGGAATGTTTTATTGGCATGACCATGGCCGTGTCAGGACCCCACTGCCTCAGACCCCATGAGCATGGCAGGGCTTTCGTCTGATGTGAGTATGTATGTTGTCAGTGTCCTTCCTCCTGGAAGACTGTGTCCTAGACGAGCCCCGCCCCCCCACCCCCC